>NC_081421.1:88921208-89181208 GCF_949786415.1 Peromyscus eremicus | reverse complement strand
CTGCCTCCATGGGACCTGCAGCCCAGTGACTTGCCTTATCATTAAAGTGTCTAAATCTTTAAATATGAAGCCCTTTTCAGGGCTCTAATGGTTGGGATTGCCAATCACTGTCATTACTGGTCATGTCAGGAAATTCCTCCATAAGGAGCTGGACAGATGGCTCCATGATCAAGAGCCACTACCACTCCTACAGAAGACACCAGACCAGCTTCTAGCAACCAATTCAGGGGACTCACAGCCACTTGCAACTCCAGCTTCAAGGAATAAATCACCATCTTCTGGCCTCTGAAAGCTTCTACATTCATATGCATAAACACACACACACACACACACATACACACACACTCATATATGTAATTCAAAATACAATAATTCTTTTTAAAAGAGTGAGAACTCTTTTACCATAAGACTCCATAGGTATAACATCCTTCTCTTACAATAATTTGACTCATTTATCCCTGCCAGTAGAGCACCTGAGTCCTTTCCTGATGGTTTACTTGGATGAGCCTCTATACCCTAGGCACATGCCGACACTTTTGGGTAAGTACAATGTTTATTCTGCCCCCCTGGTTAGAAGCATCCACTTCAGTCCTTTGAGAACTGAGATATTGTTCAGAGAAGACAAGAAGAATAAATTCTCTAGTGATGAGAAATGGTTCCTAAGCAGCTCTCCAAAGGGTTCCTGCTACCCAGAAGAGCAGTGTTTTGTGATCGTAATAACGGAAGGACATTAGCAGCAGTGGTGTGTAGTGTGAATTCTAATTGGTCTTAATAATAAAAACCTGGAGTCAAATATTGGGGTAAGTGCTGAAAAATCAGAGAAGCAGAGCAGCCAGCCACTAGAAAAACTTCTTACCTCTAGGAATCCTCAGACTGAAAGGGTAGAGCTCCTGTCTCCAACCTGCCTTATCACTTCCTCTCTCCACCCAACCATATCACTTCCTGTTTCCTCTTCCCAAGGATTAGGATTAAAGGCATGTGCCTCCCAAGTACTGAGATCAAAGGCATGAGATCCCAAGTGCTGGGATGAAAGGTGTGTGCCACTACTACCTGGCCTCCAGTGGCTAGCTCAGCACTCTGATCACCAGGTGAGCTTTATTTGTTAGACAAAATGTTAAACAAAATATCACCACAATGGTGGTTCTTGGGGTGCTGCTGGCAGGTTCTAAAGAGAGAGAAATCCTGACATAGGAGGGAAGGAACCCATGCCTGCATATGCATTGATTATAATTTCAATTTCCAGGCAGTGCTTCTGTGTAGTAACTGGGATAATTTCAGACTTCTTACAGAAAAGATATACAGATCTCAGATCTGGAATGAATATTTTATCTATTTATTTAACACATTTTATTTGAGTTCCTCTCATGTTAAAAGAAATGGTAGCTATTGGTTGTAGAATGATTGATATTGATAGTAGCAATATTTATTTTTTTCTCTTGATTTAGTTGATGTTGTTTGGGGGGGGTTGTTTGTTTGCTTCTTTGTTTGTCTGTCTGTTTTGAGACAAGTTCTCACTACATAGCCTAGCTGGCCTGAAGGCTTCTGTATAGACCAGGCTAGCCTCCAGCTCACAGAGATGCTCTTGCCTCTGTTTCGTGACTGCTGGGATGAAAGGCATGCAGTAGCATACCCTGCACAAACCATTATTTCTGACTTCATTACTGTGTGTCATGCTCCCTGCTGAGTCTCACCTGGATGCTTGAATCTTCCAAAGATGATCATATTCACCAACAACCCAAATAGTGACGCTAAGAAGAACCAGAGTTTCCATATGTGTTGTCAGGAGTTTTCAGTGGCCTTTACATTAGTATTCTAAGTATGGCCTCTGACAGAACTCTAGGCCCAGTCATTTAAAAGTGACCTTGTTCCTAGTTAGCAAACTTTCAGACTTCCACTAAGCATTTTTTAATTAAAATATAATTGCATCATTTCCCCCTCTCTTTCTCCTTTCTCCAATTTCTCCCATGCCTCCCAACCCCCAACCCCCTTTCAAATTCATGGCCTCTTATTCTTGAATTATTATTGTGTGTGAATAAACATATAAATGCAACTTGCACTAACCATTCTCAAACCCCTCTTTTGTCCCTAGGAGAGCAGGTCAGGGATTTTTGTGGTACTGCACCTGATAGCTCTACTTTTAAAACATCAACAACTTTGTTTAAAACCAAGTCTGCTGCCAATATTTGCCACAGTATGGAACCACCCCACAGTTTTGAATTGATTTCTAGTTAATACAATATACCCTGAGGAGTACAGAACTTCCTCACTGGACCCATTCTAAACTTACCTAAAGCTACAGTGGTTTTCCTAGACAGGATTCCCTAGAGGAACAGGACCAATAGGACACACACACACACACACACACACACACACACACACACACACATACACACACACTGTAAAAGAGGATTTATTAGATTATGATTACAAAACAGGGACCAAATCATTCAAAACTGGCTATTAGCACATTGGAGAGTCTAAGAACTGGGGAAGTTCGTGCACACTGTTTTTTCCTGGGATATTTTTGTATCTGGCCTGTCCATTAATTGCAAGGTGCTGCCCATTTTGATGTGATTCTCCCCCCTTATCCTCTATGGAAACACCTTCACAGAAAGCCCTGAGATGTGTCACCTGATTCTAACATCCAATTAAGTTGACAAAACCAACCAATTGTCACAAGTAATGTGTTCACCTATATGTTAAGCAGCTTTCCAAAACATGATATCCTCTTCTTTCTCTCCACTCTCTTAAGTCTTCCTCTAGAACCAAAAGGAAGCTTGGATAGTCCACATGCAGGGCACTCTAGAAGGTCTGAGAATTTGCCTCAAACCATGAGATATTCTTTTCATTCTAGGGCATCATGCATCATGATGTAGGTTATCACTACCTACACCCCCACACCCTTATCCTTCTATGAGTAAGCTAGTTGTCTGGTTATGCCCAAAGCCAAATTGCAACAAGGGCTGAATTTTCAGCTCTTTGCAAAGAATTTAAGAAATTCTGGGCTATTTACAGAATGTTCTATGATTGCATGGAACACAGATTTAATGGGAAGTGATGAACTGTGTTGCCTACACACAGAAAAGTCTGTGTGAGCCTCAGAACAGTATTTTTTCACTTAACATTCATCTCAGCACTGTGAGATGAAGAGTGTCTTCCAAGCTTGGAGATAAGAAAGGCAAAACACCTTACCTCATCAAAAATAAAACACCTAGTGATGGTAGAGTTAGGTGTTGTTTGGAGGCCCAAAAGGAGATCACCAGCTATCTGGTCTCATTATTACCAAAACTGCTAACTAGAAAATTATCCGAAGCAAGGATAAATTGAAGCTTTTAACAAAGTTCAAGGAGCAGCATACCCCCCTTCTCTGGCATGCTAAACTAATATTCTAAAGGTACTTTTCATCATATCTGTAAACATTCAGCATATGTATCAGTGTACTCAAAAACAAACTACCATTTACAGTTGTATCTAAAAAATGTTTCCCCTTCCCTTGTTCCAGATAATGATTTGTATTCATGTTCTAAATAATAACTTGTTCTACATTTACAACATTGTCCAAAAAAATGTTACTTGAAGAAAAGCCCAGGTAAAATTAAGTAATATTTTCCCTATGTTAATTCCAATTTCAGTCTTTGGAGATATAGATCTGACTAGGGAATTAATTCTCTTACCACCTACATCTTTCAACAGTATTTTGGGCACCACATCGCTAACTAACAAGATTCCCAAGATTAAGATTATAAACTAAACTTCTTACATCAATAAAACTCTTTGTAGTGGAGCAAACAATAGATTATTGATGTTCAGAGGTCTGTTAATTATCATCAGAGATTAGCCGCATAAAAACGTATGATTGTTGTCTATTTGAAAGGTCCATATTAAGAACAACACTAAATAAATAAATGATGAGAAACTGTTCTAAGTTCCAAGAGGTAAACATACACACAGCCCATCCTTCTTAGACTTGGGCTCTTCCAAGCAATGAACACAACCCTCTTTGAGAGCTGGCCTATTTCTTCTTTACTTAAAAGAAATTTTCATCAAGGAATCAAAGTCTCAGTACAAATGAAACCCTTTGAGGGCTTTGCAGTAGGAGACACCAGATGCTGGGAATTGTTATCTTTGGCATGTGTGAGGTTTGAGCTCAAAGAAGGAATCCTGAATTCACTTCTTTGAGTAAAACTCTGTGTTCTCATCTGTTCCTATGCTGTCTTATTGCCATCTCATACTTGTTATGGATAGATCCAATATTAAATTCCTGTTGGCATCAAAAGAATAAGTCTGAGTCTTCATCTCTGTATCCATTCTTTACATCTGACACAAACACATATAGCTTGACATTCCTCCACATGCTGCCCTTATTACAGTGGTTCTCAACCTGTAGGTCACAACCCCTTTGGAGGTCACATATCAGATATCATGCATATCATATATTTACATTACAACTCACAACAGTAGCAAATTTACAGTTATGAAGTAGCAATGAAAATAATTTTATGGCTGGGGTCACCACAACACGAGAAACTATATTAAAGGGTTGTAGCATTGGGAAAATTAAGAACCATTGACATTAACCCTGTTAGCATCTGGACTGTTTATCATGACCAAGTTCCCTTTTGTCACTGTGAGCCAGGAGACAGGGTCTGTTCTCCTGCTGTGATAATGATCTCTGCAGGTGCTGCCTCTATATTGTCTCTGTGCTTCCCAGAGTTTATTTCTCAACATCAAGGTACTTCCTCTTCTCAGTAATTGATTGTATTCATAACTTCTGCTGCTAGATTGGGAGGGAATCTCTACAAAGAATGTTCGATGTAGAAAGGCATTGTTTTCTCTAAGTAAATTCCTATCCAGCATGAGCTGCCGTTCCCCTTCATCTGAGAGGCCAATGTATTACTCTTCACTGTGAGTCAAGATAGTTGAAAGGTACTGAGATAAAGTTCATCTTTTCAGTGTCACTAGAGTGGTGTCAAGTTCAGCAGGAGTTGAAGTTGGCATCCCAAACAAAATATTGTAGGGTGACTGAATGTTGGTCCCACCCAAAACACTAACTAGGATTCTGCTTCTATCAGCTGGACCTGGAACAGTTAAGCATAGCCTCGCTGCACGAGGGAGAGCCAAACATAGGGTGAAGAATGCCAAATATAAGCTTTAAGTTTTCTGCTTTTCTTGAGACTGCCATTTTCCCCAGGATGCTGACCCTGAAGCTATAAAATCTTGGCCCCTATTGTTGTACAATGAAGAGTGTTTTGCTTTCCCTTAAGTACTAAAGTAGTTACTGAGCTTAAAATAGATTTAGATTTAAAAAAACAAGAAGAAGAAAGAAGAAAGAAAAGAAAGAAAAAACCAGCAACTTTGCATTATTTTCTCACATTTACTTTGACAAGGTCGTGGGACACATTGAGAGGCCTATGTACTGTAAACCAAACCAACCTTGAAACCAAACTCAATTTGGTTTCCCTTATGTAACATATAAAAGGTGACTTTCAGACACATAAATCGCCATTTTTCTACATCTTTCTCTTACTCATTTTTGAAATCGACAATCACGGGAACACAATCTCGGCTAAGAGCTGGTTGCTTCTCATTCTTCTGACTCCAAACAGTGCACCAAGGGTGAAATGCATCAAGATAATGTTTTCTCCAGAGACTTGGCATTTAACTAGAACAGGATTCCAAGGCAAATTAAATGCTTCATGGCCTGGGAGCTTAATTCAGCTCTTGTTAATTAACTAGTCAGTGGATTGATTGCAAAAAGTTTAGTTTTTATCAGTAGAAGGACAGAAAAGTAAAAAAGCTTTTCTAGTTTTCCATACTCGGTCATACTTTAGAAAAATGACGAACTATTGCTGGACTTCCTATACATGCTGGCTTTCTGAAATCCCTCAGTTCCTCAGAAATGGATGTCATGGTTGTGACTGAAGCTATGTGCTGGTAGGTTGCCTTCATCATACAATTTGGAAGACAACACCAATGTTATCCATTCCACTACAGATCTTCTCTAGGTATCCCCTTTGATCATAGCTACCTTAGTTTTAGTTATGCTGTATCTGTAACATTTCAAACATTAAGTTACAGAACAGTCATTCTGTTTTCTGAAAAGTAATTTTAAGAGTCATAGGGGAAACACACTTTTTGAATTAATACAACTGTTCTGGCCAGTGAAAAGTAGAATGTAAGAACACGGTTATCAAATATCTGAGGTCTGAGTTCCAGGAAATCCACAAGTTCACCTTCAGGATAACATTGTGGGTTAATGAGCTATTGATTAGTAAGGACGAAAGATATGAGGTACAGGAATTTTCTAAGAATTTGACTTGTTGGTGATAATGAGGTTCAGTTACAAAAGGCACTAACACACATTTAAATTGTAAATTCCCTGAAACCAAGACCATGATTAACATAGATCCAGCCCCTTGCTCTAAAGAATGTCTCTGTCTCTTTTTTATAAGTACTTTTGTTTTCATCAGAGGAATAGAAGAGAGCCCCAGAGAAGTGACAAATAGAGTAATAGAGTTTGTAGACAGGAAAGCAGAAAAAGATAGATGCTATCTGTAGGAGAAAGGGGAACCAGATGGGAAGGGCAGGTGACACGGGAAATACAGTAGAGGAGGAGGATAAATGAGAACAAAATGATAGTGAAACATGTACAGAGATGCCATGATGAAATCCATTACTTTGAACATTAATGAAAAACAAATACTTTCACAAAGATACTTTTTATGTGCTAACTACATATCAGAAAGCAGTTCAGTCCATGAAGATTCAACATGGACATCATGCAAATAACATTTAAGAAGTAGGCCTCTGGCTCCCATGTGGAGAAAAACATCAGTGTAACAAAGTCAAAAGCAAGGAAATCATTCCAGTAGTCCCTAAAAGAAATAACAATATGGAATGTGATGCTAGCCACAAAGGTAGGAATACTGTTGTGCTTTGAGAGTAGAGCCAGTGAGGTTTGCAGACAGATCAGAAAGCTGTAGAAGACACCTGAGAAGATGCATTACGGGAGCTGGAGAGACTGCTCAGAGGTTAAGAGCACTGGCTGCTTTTCCAGGATACTTGGGCTCAATTTCTAGCACCTACATGTGGGCTTACAACTGTCTATAACTCCAGTTCCAGGGGATTTAATGTCCTCTTCTGGTCTCTGTGAGCACTGCATGCTCACAGATAAACACTCAGATGTACAAAATAAAAATTTTGATTAAACACCTAAAAAAATTCTAATGCAATAGAAAGTCTAAGGGAATCTTGTGTGAATGATCAAGAGTTCTGTTTGGGTTCTGCTGTATACGTCCAAGAAATGGTCAAATATGCAAATCAGTTCAGAGGAAGAAACAGCCAAGAACACGAAGATGGGAAAAGTTGACAGGTAGATACAAACATGTTTATGTTAAAGAATACATAAAGAGTAAAGTTCTAAATCACAAACATACTGACACCCATATTCAAGATGAGAAAGGGAAATAGAAAAAATCAATATTAAATGAGAACCACAAGAGTGCAGTGTCTTGTGAGCAGTATGAAGAGAAGGTGTCACGGTTGAGGGGCAGATTATGTGAAGCATCCATTGGGCAGCAGAATAAGACAAAAAGCTGGACATGAAGATGCCTACTACTCATCAAGGATGTTGATTTTGAAAGGCCTGGGTGACCAAAGTGTTGCAAGGAACACTTGTCTCTTACACTGTCCTTGGAGAAGAACATGGGGAAATAAAATAAAAAAAAAAATACAGACAAAAGTTCTCAGGAGATTTTTCCAATAGAAATAAATAGAGATATGGGGCAGGATCAGCAGGACATTTGGCCAAGGGATTATTTTATGGTTTCTTGATTTAAAAAAAAAAAATCTGAAGAAGTCATGATTCTTGAGTTAGGAAGAAGAAAGAATATCCTGGAAGTCATGAGGTAGCGAAAGACTAAGTGCCCTCCTGGCCTGCTCATCTGAGGAATGGTGCAGAAGGAAACAGCAGGGACATCACAAGTTCTATACTCCTCCATGCTTCTCTGTGACTTCAATCTCACCACGAATAGACCGATTCCCAGGTTAGGTGCACCAACAAGACAGGTTGGTCCCTGTGACAAGTTCCTTTCTTATCCTTCTGTGATTGTGCTCAACAGCATTCAAATAACACCCACGAAATCCTCTCCCTGCCTTTGCCTTGACATTGCAACGGGCCCCCAAATAAAGTCCCTTGTCCACAGGCCTCCCACACTTGTACCACCACCTGCTTGGCTGAGTCCACTGCCTCTGTCTCTGTGTTCCTTTCAGATGTCTTCCTCTTGTCATGAGATAACTCTTTTTTTTTTTTTTTTGGTTTTTCGAGATAGGGTTTCTCTGTGTAGCTTTGGAGCTTGTCCTGGACCTCACTCTGTAGCCCAGGCTGGCCTCGAACTCACAGAGATCCACCTGTCTCTGCCTCCCGAGTGCTGGGATTAAAGGCGTGCGCCACCACCGCCCAGCAAGATAACTCTATTTCTTTACATATGTATTAACAAAAAATGTTTTTTGAACCTGTCCTAGACCCTTCTCTGACTGACCATTACCAAAAAAAAAAAAAAATCACATAGGAGGTTTGCAAGGGAAACCGTGTGCAGAGAACTGACAGGTTCTCATATAGGCTGTAGCTAAAGATAACACTCAGAGAAGAAAATGACAGAGGAGATTTCCTGGAATAGACTGTGTGTTTTACATAGTCCATGATGATGCAAGGATATGGTGGGCTAAACTGGAGGGAGTGAAAATGAGTCATAAGGTGACAGACAGAGTTGGTAGAGCCAAGAGGAGGAGTCAGCAAAACTTCTGGCGACTGTGGTCCAGGGGGTGTAGAGCATGCCTAAATCTTATGAAATTGTGGTCTTAGTTTTTCATCCCAGGATGCCCTGAATATTAGCTGCATTATATACTACAGTTTAAATCAACTTAGGTAAGAATAAGAAACACAGAAATATGATACACATTGTGATATGGCCAGGGTCCAGATCACAGTAAGAATTTAACGAGCTTGCTTTATGCTTAGGAGAGACTGAGATCCTGAAGGGGAACTTGTGGCTACATGGCATGGATCTGTGGAGTCCGAAGAGCCAGAGGATGGAGGATATCAGCATTTGCTCCCATAGCTGCTATTAAAGCAAAGAATAAAAAGATCCCCCTTTTCTCTCTGAAAGCAGGAAAAACGGTTCGAAGTGTTCATATTATAGAATTGTGAGAATAAGAATACATGAAACGCAAGGCTGACTTCAATGTTCCTACTTATTTTAGCAATTTTCTTTTACTAAAAATCACTATCCACTTAAATTTTCTCATGTTTATTTTATGTCCTTAAACTTTATAGTATAGTATAAAAGGGGAATTGGACCTTAATGAATCTTTCTTTCATCTCTGCCTTCAGGTTTCCTTCTTTTTATTTTTCTACTTCACTTTTTAAGTACAGTGAGAGGACTCTTACAAGGTTCTCAGTGATTTGAGTAGAGAAGGATAGTCCATGCATGGAAAAGGCTAAGAAATGGGTCATTTATAAGGAAAACAGTAATTTGTGGGCGATGAGTCAGGCCCCTAGGGAAAAAAGGCAACTCTAGCTTTTCTAGCTAGAACTTTCTCAAAATTCTACGTATGTTCATTTCCCTGAGTTTCATCATGTATAACTTGATGGGAACTTTGTTGTCCCTGGAGTACTTGCTGAAGACTACTACTGCCACACTTGTTAAATACCACATAAAATCCTGATTATTCTTTTTCTGATGCTTCAGTTCAGTATACAATGAACCAATTTTTCTTCCAGTCTCTCATGCTTGTTGAAATGACATGACAGATTTGTGTGTATTTCTCTTACAAGCGAAGGTTAATGCTGCATGTTAATCAAAGGTCTTTTTACTCAAATCTGCAGGTAGTTCCTACCCGCAGCCTAGTGTTAGAGGGAAACAGCCAGGATCGCTACTGCAGGGTCATCTCCATCCCTCTGCCTAAATTGAGCAACAGGATCACAACCCATACAGATTAGATTCATGACCCACTGAGGTTGTGCCAGATCCTTCTCAGTGTTTGTAATTAGATTATAAAATGATGAGCATATTCAAGAGACCTACAGCCAGACAATATGCAGAGAGTGAGAGACCTTGGAACATGTAGCCCTAATGATAGGTCTCCATCAAATCTCTCCCTTCAGGGTTGGGGGAATCTTGCTAAAGAGGCAGAAAGAGTGTAAGAGCCAGAGGGGATGGAGGATGAAGGCCAATGAAACAAGGCCTTCTAGACACAAAAGGATCTGTGC
This sequence comes from Peromyscus eremicus, assembly GCF_949786415.1. Lineage (NCBI taxonomy): Eukaryota > Metazoa > Chordata > Mammalia > Rodentia > Cricetidae > Peromyscus > Peromyscus eremicus. The sequence goes on along the minus strand of NC_081421.1, from coordinate 89,170,938 downwards.
ATATATGAACTCACAAGACTGAGGCAGCATGCACAAGGCCTGCACAGGTCTGTACTTGATAGAGTTCTAGAGCTGAAAGAAATAGACAAATGTTCCCATCCTTAACCAAGAAGCTACCACCAATTAATAACCACTTGCAAATGAAAATTTAGTTTTCTCCAAAGGAATCTCACTGAGGAAACAAATACCCTCCAGGAAATTCATGCCCATCCACGATGGCCAACAGAAAACTCATTGTCATCTTTGGAGGTTCTTTGTCTCATAATTTCATCTCAGGGATTCTTTCTTTAATTTTATTTTATTTGCATACTTTTCTCTCTTTTCACCCTACAGGTCCTTTGTGAACAAGTGGGTCTCTGTGTCTCTGTCTCCTGTGCCCTTTCTTGGGCTCTTTTCCTTCTGTTTGTTGGTTTTGTCTTATTCTGATGTGTTTATTTTGTTCTATCTGTTATATCATATCATATCATATAATTTGTATCATACTATTACTGTATCCCTTAGAAGCCTTTTTGTTTTCTAATGAAAGACTGAAAGAGAGTAGATTCAGTTGGGAGGGGAGGAGGGGAGAAATTGGGAGAAGTAGAGGGAGAAGAAACTATAATCATGAAACATTATAGGAAGAAAACTCTACTTTCAATAAAAAGGGGGAAAAGGAAATTGCAAACCATGCCAAAAAAAACCCCTATACATTCAAATAAAGAAGCTTACAAATATGAAAGGAAGAAAGAAGGAATTTTATGGGATTGCATAAATGAGAGATTCAATTAGAAATAAATATAACTATGGAGAAAAAATACCTTAAATGTTAATGGATGTAATAAAAAAAATAAGAACATAGGAAGCAAATGTAAGATAGCTCCTAAAATGGGGAGAGAGGATGAAAACATTGTTCCCTGGAAATACCTGGAATGGATCTTCCAAGAAATATTCTGACATCACCAGCACTTAAAAAAGATTTCAGGAGGCAACAACAGAAAACCATAAAGATAGATACACAATAAAAGCTTAAATATTCTATGAAGGTATTTAAAAATTCAAAACTAAGGAATTTCAAATTGCAGTTATGTAATAAAAGTTGGGTGAACTACAAGGAAATTTGACCAATCATGCTAAACGTATTCTCTCAGTTATCAATGAGTTAAATAAACCATAAGTCAGCATGCATTTCAATAGTATAATTGACAAATGTGGGCTATGAAAAAGATACATGGAAATTTATAGCTAGGATTTAGAAAATATGTAATTTTCTGGGCAAAGAAGTAAACAGAAGATTCTTGAAGGACATTCAAATAGCCAAGAAACATATGAAAAAATGTTCAGCATATTTTATCATCAGAGAAACACATCAAATTGCAAGGAGACGCTATTTCATCCCAGTTAGATGTGCTATCATCAAGAAAAGAAACAATAACTAAGGTTGCCAAGAATGCCAGGGGAAAAATGTTAATACACTGTTGATATGAAAGTAATTTAGACCAACCAGTGTAGAAATCAGCATGACAGTTCTGAGAAAAAATTACCACCAAATACTATATTATCCTTTTATATAACTCTTGAATAGAAAATGAAAAGATTATAAATCAAAGATATGTGTGCATCCATGTTTATCGATGCAACATCTATAATAATCAGGTTGTCGAGTTGGGTTAGTTATCCATAAATAGTGTGGTATACATATACAATGGAGTTTTATTCAATCATAAAGAAAAAATATGAAATTTTGTTATTTGCAGGAAAAAATTAATGGAACTGAAGATCATTCTGTGATGTAAAATAAGTCAAATTCTGAGAAATACCACATATTTTCTCTCAGATGCCAACTCTAGATTCAGAGAAAAACTACACACACACACACACACACACAATGGCAGGAAACCAGAAAGGAGACATTTGGAGAGAGAAGACAGACACCAGAAAGAGAGGGAGCAGGAACAAGGGAGGTTAATAAGGAAACAAATATCATCAGGGTACAATAGCATGTATGCATGAAAATATCATAACGAATCCCATTTTGCATAATTAATACAGACTAGGAAAAATAAGCTGTTGGGGACTTCTTGTTGAAGATGGGCAATTAGGAGCTACCTCCATGTGACAAGACGAAGATAATCAGGAGTCTGTAAAGTAGATGCTCTTCCAAGTAAAAAGGAGGTGGAAGAGCATCAGAACTGATATGGGGGTGATGAGAGAGCCAAAAAGTGGGGAGAAACACAGAGGCAAACCAGAGAAAAGTAAGAGAGAACAATAGCTTCAGTAATGACTCCCCAGTTTGGGGGCCCACAGAAGCGTTATCCAACAAACAAGGTCGGCAGCCCTAGTGAGAAAAAACCAGCAGTCTAACACAGGAAGTGTCTAACACAGTTCTTGTAAACCTAGACTCCAATTGAAGATTTTGATAAGACGGTGACCTCTGCCCCCTTGAAGGCTGAGTCCAGAGGAGGCTCATTATGTCACCTCACGGCTTGGAGGGATGTGTCCAGGCACCATCTTAATGGGCAATCTATTGCTTAGAGCTGAGATCTCCCAGAGCTCTGACAGTACAACTCAGGGATCTGAGGTCAAGTTATCACAGCCCCACCGTACCAGATAGTTGCAGCAGGTCCTTGAGAGATGGGTAGCCTCTATTCCAGGCACATTAGAAGTTCAGGCAGCCTAGATACTTAGACAGTAAAAGATAAGGGTACAGTGTTGGAAGCCTCGCTTTTAATGGATCAAAGCACATGCAGTCCTCTGAGGATAACTTCAGGGCTTTAATCCATACAACCACAGAGGTTGGGTATAGAGTCCGGGACTCAGGGTAGGGATGGGTCTCCCTAGAAAGGGGAAATAGAATATATAGCTACGGATGGGTGGGGTGAGGGGATGGTAATGGGAGAATCAAACAGAGAGGGAGGGAAGAGAGCAACAACATGGGGAATACAGGGACGGACAGCTAAACCTGAGGGCCATTTAAGGGGTCATATGGAAATCTAATGCAGTAGAAGTTTAATACATATACACACACACATACATGAAGGTGATTGAAATGAAATCACTGACTAACAGGGTCCACAAGAGCCCCAACTGGACATCTCTTGTCCATAAATGAAGCTTCAAGTACTGGGAATGAGTTACGTCTAATCAAGTTTTGGGACAAAGGGGTCCCCTGGGAACCTCCAAATAACCCAGGCTCTTGTCAAAGCTATTGGCTGCTCTCCACAAAGTGACAGTAAGGACCTATTGCTGAAGACAACACCTGTACAACCCCTCGAGCAGAGAGAAGTTAAGCTGGTGCCTACCTAGAGCCTTGACCCCTACTAACCAGTGTTCATTAGTACTGGGAGTTACTTTGCATGGTACCAAAGAAGAAAGATAAACACCAACCCAGCTATAAACCCTTCAATCTACAATGATGACCTTCCTGCAAGATGTGCTAGGGCAACAGTGGCAGAAAGCTTGTGGGAGTAGCCAGCCATACCCAACACTGCTTGGATGGCCAAGAACCTAAGACTAGATAGCCTAGAGTCCTGGGGGGAACCAAATACTGCTACTGTTTCGCTAAAGAAACATAGCAATGAAATAAATCTTAACGATATTCTTCTATACTCATAGACCAATGTCTTACTCAGCCATCATCAGAGAAGCTTCCTCCTGCAATAAATAGGAACAAATATAGAGACCCACAGCCAGACAATGTGCAGAAAATGGACTGGGTCCTAAATGAGGCATCAAACCCCTTCCTTTAGAGCTTAGGAAACCCTACAGAAGAAGAGGCAGAATGATTGGCAGAGCCAAAGGAGATAGAGGACACCAAGGAAACAAGACCTTCTAGGCACATCAGGACTAATTCACATATGAACTCACAGAGACTGTGGCAGCATGCACAAGGCCTACACAGGTCTACACCAGATGGTATCCCAATACTCAGAGGGTAAGTGGACACAAGTCCCCATCCCTATCCCAGAAGCTATCTCCAGTTGATAACCACTCCCGAGTGAAAAATGAGGTCTCTCCAATGGAGTCTCACTGGGTTACAAACCACTCATAAAGGCAGGCCCCCTGCCCAGCAACAGATGACCAATACAAAATGAACTCAATGGAATTTTTAGAGGTACCTTGTCTCAGGAGGCTTTGCCAGGGATCTACCCACCTTACAGGTTCTTTGTGTATATATTATGTTTTGCAGTTTGTAGGGACCCAACATCCTCTTTTGTCTTCCAGAGGAACCAGTAAACATGTGGCATTCACTCACACAAACATGCACATAAATACACATAAATAAAAATAATAAAAATAAATCTTATTTAAAGGAAAGAAAAGGTATAAGGATCAGAGCAGAAATTAAAGAAATACAGACTTAGAAAAAACACAAAGATGAAACAAAGTGTTGGTTGTTGGGAAAGATTAACAAGAACAGAATCAATCATTAAAGTAACCCCCCCAAAAGAAACAAATTAAAATAAAATTATAATATATACCAATGAGATCCAAAGAGTCATTAAGAAACTCTTGGAAAATCTATATTCCAAAATGATAGAAGATCAAGGAAAATGGATAAATTCACTTTGAGAATTTACCAAATTTTCAAGTTCACTTCTCAGTCCACTTCCAAATATTTATGGGTTAAAAAATAACTGTTCATCGAAATTTTAAAATAGTCCTAAATAAGCAATAATGAAAGTGTTGTGGAAATCAAGAATATAGGCAAACAATAATATTTTGTTCTCAGAGGGAGACAGACAGAGCAACAGACAGAAACTGGTTTGCTGGCAGCCTCAAAATACATCCTCCAGCTTCCAAAATACTAAGCTCTGATTTTAACTATTTCAAAATAAAGTGGAACATTACTTAAAAGTGAATGCCAAAAGGAAAGGGGGGGGGGTATCCCTTTCCCAGGAGAGAATCAGTTTTAATTTGAGCAAAGGATATCTTATTGTTGAAGCATGTTGCTCTTGTTGCTAGTATTGTTATTTTTAATGTATACATTTATTCTTTCACAATTATATATATAAAATGTAATTTGATACTACCTTCCATTGTTCTCTTTTTCCTCTCCTCCTCCCACAAACCCTCACTTATTTCTAATAAACTCTCTCCTGTTTACACATCTTAACTAGGGTTGTCTGCATGGGCGTGGGTTGGTGTTATTTACTTGAGCAATAGCAACTGACCCATGGCTACACCAATGAGAAATATGGTTCTCCCTGTCCCAATAATCGTAAACTGCTCCTCCTCTGGGAGAGTGAAGCCTTACGATCCCATTCCCTATCTATTTTATACTGATAATGCCCAGTCTTGTGAAGGTCTTAGGCTGGCAGCTACTGCTGTCATTAGTTCATGGGTACAATAGCCATGCCATGCCCAGAAGACAGCATCTGGCATTTCAGAGCATTCCTTCCCATCCTATGACACTTACATTCTTTCTGCCCCTCTCTCATGACATTCTCTGAGCTTGGAGGGGGTGGTATAGATTCCATTTATGGCTGAGCACTCAAAAATCACTTATTCTCAGCACTTGGGGACCAATTACATGCCTTTGCATCAGCTACCCACTACAAACACAATCTTCTCTGTCCAAGGCTGAAAACAGCACTAGGCTACAGGAAGTGCTGTAGGCTTACCATTTAGAAGGAAATCTGACACCATGTCCATTTAGAAACTCTTGGTTTTGCTCAAAAGTTCAGAAATAGGAAGAGGGCTTAAATGGAGTCAAGTAGCCAAATAGTTAGTTAGTTGACTCAGTTATCAGCCATTCATACTCACAGTTAATTTGCCCATCTATTTTTCTAAAGATTAGGAAGCTAAGGATTCTATTTCATAGGTTTCCTTGAAGTTGAGGAGCATGTCAGTGATCCACACCCTAACTACATGGACTAGGCTCATCATTAGAAAGATGAAAACTTGTAATATATGCAGGAGAAAGAAACTGATTCTACATTAGCAGGTGTAATGTTTGTTTTATGTGCTGATTTGGGTAGGCTTTGGTACCATGACATTTGCTCAAACACCAGTCTACAGATGCTATGAAGATATTTCCCAGGTGTAAATAGCATGTGTTTTTTGTAAAGTTTGAATAAAGTACATCACTCTCTCCATATTAGTAGACCTCACTCATCAGTTGAGATCATAGAGGCAAAGACTCATGTTCACTGAAGAATTAATACTTTGTAAAGACTGACACCCAAAATCAAGCTGGTGATAGACTTCAGACTTGTCAGCTTCCAAAATGCTATAATCTCATGGCTGATTCCTTAAGATAGATAATAAATAGGTAGCTGGTAAAAGAAGGACTTCTCTGGGGAACACTAATTCAGCATTTGTGCTAGAGCTTTTGGTGTCTGGTCTCTATCAGAGATGCCAAACAGGTAGAAACAGATTTGGTATATCTTCTTAAAGAGCCCAAGATATGTATAAACAGGATGTTTCTGGCTTCATGGTATCTGCGTAAGTATTCTTGCATTAGTACTATGAAAATAATGTCAGTCTCATACTTGTCAATATATGCCATTTCTGTTAAAATATCTGGAGTGAATGCATTTGTGGTCTATAAGCATTAACCAAATGTTTCCTGAAATCTGGTTCAGAATGGTCTTGTACTATGAACTGTAACTTATTGTTATAACAATTCTACCTGAAATATTAGAATGATGTCCTATCACATATGAAGTGTTAAAATCGTAGCTATGCATGGTGGCACCTCCCAGAACTTAAGAGCCTAATGCAGGACAATGAGTTCAAGTTTGAGGGTAACCTGGGATACATGGTGAGTTTCAGGCTTTGCGCCTAGTCTGGGTTACAGAGTGGCATTGCCTCCAAATGGAACATCTTTCCAAACCTCCTCATACTCTCCCATTTACTCCTCTAGACGAGTCTCCTATGTATCTCCAGGTGGTCCTTCTGTTTCAGTCATCTCCCACTATTTTTTTTTTCCTGAGACAGAGTTTCTCTCTGTGTAGCTTTGGGGCCTGTCCTGGAATTCCCTCTGTAGACCAGGTTGTCCTCGAACTCACAGAGATCCACCCGCCTCTGCCTCCCAAGTGCTGAGATTAAAGGTGTGTGCCGCCACCGCCCAGCCCTCCCACTTCTTATAGTCACCAGAGTGTAGACGAAATTCTAAACAGTCTTAGTAAATAAGAAACACAGAGCCAAATACAGAGGAAATAGCCAAACAGATCAGAGCAATAGCCACAACTAGCTTTAGCTTACCACCAGCAGTAGCTTCCCCAGAGAGAGGACTTCCTTGTGTCTGACTTGTCTTTTCATTGTCTTTCTGTTCTGCCTTCTCTTTGGCTCTAAACCCAACCACATGACTTCCTCGTCACTGCCTGTCTATACAGACCTCCAGGTCTCTATGGTTGGTACTGGGATTAAAGGTTCGTGTCACCACGCTTGGCTGTGTCCTTGACCGCACAGAGACTCGGCCTGCCATGTGATCGGACTAAGGGCATGTGCTACCACCGCCTGACTCTGCTTATGGCTCGCCTCTGATCTCCAGGCAACTTTATTTATTAACATACAAATAAAGTCACATTTCAGGACAAATAAAATATCACCACACCAGAGAGCTTTTATGCAGTCACTGCTGTCCACCTGAAGACTCAGCTTCCCACTTAACTATATTGCTTATGCTACCCAAATGCACAGAAATCCGTAAAAGACTGGATTTAATCAGCCAGGCCTGGGGATTTAGGCCTATAGCCCGAGTACTTGGAAGGTGGAGGAAGAAAGAGCAGGAGTTCAAGGTCATCTGCCGCTACATAGCAAGTTTGAGGCCAGCCTGGACTACATGAGACCTTTTATCAAAAATAAATAGATAAATAAATAAATAAATAAATAAATAAATAAATAAATAAATAAACCTGGTGTCCAACGTGGTGGCAAGAGTTTCCACCTAAAACCTGAGTAAAAAGATTCTAAAACTGAGCTAAAAACAGCTCCTAGTTGTCTCTTTTAAGCTAGCGGCAGCCTGCATGTTTGAGCTACTATGGCGGGTTCCTGGCGTGCATGCTCGACCTGCACTATGGCGGGAATGAGGCCTCTGCAAGTGGCACATTAAGCTGTGTGATGGATTTAGCCTTTGCTAGTACAAAACAAAAAAACAAACAAACAAACAAAAAAGGTTTCTGGGCTACACGCTGCTTTGATAGAAGCATAGACCCACTATTTCTGAGAGTTGATGGCTCCAAGAGCTGGCGGAAAACGTACCACCGCCATGTTGGGAAGCTGAAGTGGGCGGAGCCAGCAGCCATAGCGCCAGGCTTAGAAGGCTGCTTTTTAAAGCAATAGGCTCAAGCTAATATAAAAAAAATAAGCCACATAAAGATGGCTACCACACAGAGAATCTGGATTATGTTCTCTTTGATATTTATAACTGAAGAAAAACATTTGATTACAAAAGCTGTTGAGTTATGCCAAAATGTATATTTTAAAGGTACCTTGACTTCAAAATTTGGATGTAAGGATATGTTGCTTTGGAAAGGAGGCTCTGTTTTTGTTTCCACAGAAAGCCAGAGGCTATGGATTTGTTCCAGATTAAGATACATCAGGTTTGACCAGCCAAGACCCCCTGAAAGGTCTCCGATGACACCATGGCCCAGATGATCCAACATCCAGAATGGTTTGAAGGCAACTGGCTCAGACAATACAGCCTCATGGACTATTCCATAATCCTAAAATTTTCTTTGTGTCCCCATAAGATACAGCGCCCCCCTCCAGCAGGAAGTAGTAAGAAAAGCTACGCCCAAATTCCCAAATATACCAAGCTGACTTTGGAGATGTGTAAAGGTTAAAACCTTCCTTTTTAAGAAAAGAAAAGGGGAAGTGCTGTGGGATGGTCTGTATGTCAAATGTGTTGCTGATTGGTCAATAAATAAATCACTGATTGGCCAGTGGCCAGGCAGGAAGTTTGGCGGGACTAACAGAGAGGAGAATTGAGAGAATAGGAAGCTGGGTGAGGGAGACACTGCCAGCCGCCACCATGACAAGCCGCATGTGAAGATCCCGGTAAGCCACGAGCCATGTGGCAAGGTATAGATTTATGGAAATGGATTAATTTAAGCTGTAAGAACAATTAGCAAGAAGCCTGCCACGGCCATACAGTTTGTAACCAATATAAGTCTCTGTGCTTACTTGATTGGGTCTGAGCAGCTGTGGGACTGGCGGGTGACAAAGATTTGTCCTGACTGTGGGCAAGGCAGGAAAACTCTAGCAACATAAACCATCTAAGAGCAGTCATGCTTTGGATCCCTTACTTTTTTTTCTCTCTGGTAATTTCTGATTGGGACTAAGATTGGATTATTAAATAATCAAGTAAATTTTAAGATTTATTTATTTTTATTTTTATGTGTATGGGTGTTTGGCCTGCGTGTATATATGTCTGTGTATGACTTGTGTGCCTGATACCCATGGAGGCCAGAAGAGGGAATCAGATTCCTTGGAACTGGAAATGGTTAGGAGCCATTATGTGGATGATGAGAATAAAACACAGGTCCTCTGGAAGAGCAACCACGCTCTTAAACCACTGATCTGTCTCTCTATCTCCAGTCAAGTGCTGTGGTTTGAGTGAGAATGGCCCCCAGAGGATCTTATACTTGAATGTTTGCTTCCCAGTTAGTGGACTGTTGAGGAAGAACGAGGGGATGTGGCGTTGTTGGAAGAGGTATCTCACTGCAGGTAGGCATTGAGATTTCAAAAGCCCATTCCAGACCCAGTCTGGTTCTCTCTCTCCCTCTTGCTTGTGGATCAGATGTAAGCTCTCAGCTACTGCTCCAGTGCCATGCCTGCCTGCCTGCCTGTGGCCAAGGTCCCCACCATAATGATCATGGACTAATACTCTTGAACTATAAGCAAGCCCCAATTAAATGATTTCTTTTATAAGTTGCCTTGGTCATGGTCTTTCTTCACAGCAATAGGACAATTACTAAGACAGCAAATAAATTTGAATTCAAACAAACCTCTATCACATACTAAGCCTTAAAGATCTTAGAAAAGTTACTCAGCCTCTGCAAAACTCACTTTCCTCATGTAGTTTGAAATATAGCTCATATGTGGCTACTATAAGAAAATGTCACTAGAAATAGCTATTTAAAATAACTACCATAGTAGCTGTTGCCACAAAAGCATTAAATAATTGTTAGCCATATAAATTATTATTGTTGCAGCATACTAATTATTCAGGCGTTGGTAGAGATTAATGCCAGTGAAGAGAGATTTTTATAGCTCAATGATGTATCCTTAAAGTGTGTGTGTGCATTAATCTGTATATGAAAATTATACCCATTCTTTAATCATGAGTAAAAACAAAATTTTACAGTGGGTATAATTGCTCATTATTAATTATCTCCATCATCTGCTGATTTAATAATTGCCTCTCACTTGAGGACAAAGACAGTGTCATTAATTCTCATTCATTACATTTGATGAGTACCCTTATGCTCTCCCTCTCAAAGTCACCCCCTAAAAGTAGACATCAAAATAATACTGCTTATCCATAAAAGAAAAGGCACACAGAAAGGGTGATGATGGACGAGCTTTGATCAACAGAGGTTAGTTTGGGTGTGCAGTGTTTTAGGGGCAATGAGCCAGGCAATCTTTCATTGTATTACCTTTATTATTACATTTATTCATTTATTGTGCATGTTCTGGCACACAGGCGTCACAGTATACATGTGCTGGTCAGAGGACAAATTGCAGGAGTCAGTTCTTTCCTTCAACTAAGTGAATCTCAGGGACCCAGCTCAGGTTGTCAGACATGGCAATTACCCACTGAGCCCTCTCTCCCAGCTTCTTCATTCTGCTGAGATGATACAGGCACAGCCCTCTCTAAATCTAAATGTAGACAAATAAATGGTGATGATACTTGTTAGCTATGTGGTTTCTTCATAAAAGTAAAGGCAAGATTGTCTTGGTCTCTTCACTGTCTCACATACCCTCACACAGCCATTACCCATGCTCTTAAGGTTAAACTAAAGTATGAATCAACTTGACTACTGTACTTGTAGTACACCACTTATCTTTACCTTTTGAGCCAGGTATTGTTAAGCGTGCACTAAAAGTAACTTGTAGCTCTTGCAGAGAATCTGAGTTCAATTCACAGCACCTACATCAGGGAGATCACTGTAACTGTAACTCAAGATCCAGGGGATCTGACCCATTCTTCAGGTCCTTAGAGGTACCTGTTCACACATGGCATATGCATACACATAAACATAAACATTAACCAGTGTGTCCCAAAATCCTTGTTTTGTGCCCTTCTATCATTTTATTCTAGCTTTCCTTCAGTTATAGTTCACTGTTAAAACACATTCTCCACTGGGTGGGATGAGAATCTACTTGATATAGCTTTCAAAACATGCAGCTTCTTTGGAGGAAGATACAAAGAGCAAGAATAGGGAAGCCCTTCTATTTACTATGTAGTAAATAGAAATAATTATAATGACATATTTAAATTCAACAAGTCATTTAGTAATCTTATTAGATAACACTTTGCAGATAACATAACTCATATTCAGGGATAGGAAATAATTTCTCCAAATTTGCATATGCAATACATAGCGTGGCCTGGCCTCAGAGCTAAACAGAGTTGGTTCTAAATCTCACACTCAGGCTGTTCTTTAGCTGTCTTCAGTAAATCCATAATACCACACAACCAATCCTTCTAAACACAGCTTCAGGTTCTGAGGTGATCAAAATGTAAAATAATCTGAAGTATATAAAAACATGTCTGAGGGTCAGCAGGATAGCTCAGCAGGTAAAAGCATTTGCCACCAAGTCTTTTGCCCAGAGTCCGAGTCCCAAAAGTACCAACTTCCACAAGTAGGCCTCTGACCTCCACAAGTGTGTTTTATCACACATGCACAACCACAAAAAACTTGATAAACAAATATAATTTTTTTCTAAATTAAAGGACGTATTTCAATGTAACACGAATTCTAATTGGTCTTAATAATAAAAACCCAGAGTCAGATATGGTGATAAATGCTGAAAGATCAGAGAAGTAGAGCAGCCACAGTCACCTCTACCTCTCCAACTCCTCAGTCAAAAAAGGGGCTGAGCTCCTGTCTCCTCCCACCTTATATTACTGTCTCCACCTCCCTAGTTCTGGGATTAAAGGCGTGAGCTTCCACTGCCTGGCTGTGTTTCCTTTTTAGACTGGATCAATCTCGTGTAGCCCAGGGTGGCCTTGAACTCCTGATCTTCCTGCTTCCTCCTCCCAAGTTCTGGGATTAAAGGTGTGTGCCATCACACCTTGCCTCTATGGTTAACCAGCGGCTAGCTCCACACTCTGATCTCCAGGCAAGCTTTGTTTGTTAGAGCACAAACAAAATATGATGGCTGTTCTTGGTTGTCAACTTGACTTATCTGGAATTAACTAAAACCCAAGCAGCTGGGTATAACTGTGAAGGATTTCTCTTAATTAAATTATTTGAAGACCCACATTTAATCCAGATCTTTTGAGATGGGAAGGGCCACCTTTAATCTGGACCACACCTTCTTCTTGCAGCCTATATAAAGGATATGGAAGAAGGAAGCTTTTGCTCTTTGCCTGCTAGCAAGTCTATTTCTTCACTGGCATTAGAGCCTACTTCTTCAGGATTCTGGTGCATACTGAAGATCAGCTGTTACATCCAGCCTCCTGGACTGAACAACTACAGGAATCTTGGACTTTCCATTGGAAAGCCAATGTTGGACTAGCTGGACCACAGCCTGTACACCACTTTAACAACTCCCTTTTATATAGATAGATAGATAGATAGATAGATAGATAGATAGATAGATAGATAGATAGATAGATAGATTCATTGTACCAGCTCTGTTCTTCTATATAACCCTAATATGCCATACAAATATATAGATGCTCAGATGTTTCTAAGAGTGTACGTACAATGACCCTCCTACAGATTTCCATAATAGTGTTTAAGATAGATAATGTTTATTTATTTCAATTATGTTAAACCTGCATACTCTCTGAATATTTTTGCTCAATCCAGAAAACATCTCCAGTATTAATATATGCTGCCAATATGCCCATCATCTCTCAATGAAATTTGACAAGAAAGTGTGTGAAGAGCATTGTGCTCAATTCTAGAGACAAACTGGTGAAGCAAGCAGGACACGAGCCCTGTCCTTAAAGAACTTGTCGCGTGGTAGAGAAGACTGATTACACAAGCCTGAAACTGTGATTATGGCTGGAGCTCTAAATACAGTTGCATGACAGTGAAGAAATCACAGCTGTGGATAGCCAAGATGGAATTTGAAGGGAAAATGCCAGTTCATTGTGTTCCAGGAGAGAGAAGAGTATTTTAGGCAGGAGAAAAGCAAAGGTCCAGTCATGGGAGAGACAGAGCTTGGCAAGTGTGTAAATGCTCAAGAAACAGGAGTGTGTAAAGTAAAACTGGACAACATATAGTTCAGGCTAGTCTAGATTTAGCTTCATTTTTGCCTTTATTTTGTTTACCTTAAAAATCTCTGGAGCTTTTAAGGAGAAAAATGATATAGCACATTTTGAATTTAAGAAATCAGATGTGTTGAGGGTGGTGTGGTGGGAGACTAGTTTGCTTTTCAGAGCAGCAAGCTCAGGCCACAGTGTGGACCAGGGATTAGAAAGGATCCAAAGAGAACAGAAGCAGTCAGAGCCCTTTTGTGGTCTTCCTTGGGTAAGATGTCACCGTAGCTGAAACAGAGGTGGCAGGAATAGGAGGAGAGAGTATGTAAGAGATGCTTGGTAGGTCTTTAGGGTGCTGGATCACATAGAAAAACAAGAAAGCAGGAGATAGAGTTAAGGCATACATTTCTAGGTATAGTCTTGAGTACAAAATAGCCTTTCTAAATCCGGAAGAACATAAAGACTTCCGGGGGCCAAGGGGCGGGACAAATGATTAGTTTCATAGGTTAGATGAAGAAGAGAGGCTAATTGAGCAACTTGATTTAGGAGTCATTGTCTCTAAGGAAGGGAATAAGCAAGCTGTGGCTGATGGGAAAACCGAGTGAAGCTTAAACACTGAAGTTCCAGCATGCTTTTATGAAGTATTCAGTCAAGAAACAATTTGGATGCCTGTGACTCTGGATAATATCAAACCCTAGATGTAGTACTTTATCTCATGCATACATAGTCATGATAATTTAAATTCATAAATCAAGTACAGTATCAAATTAATAACTAGGAATAATTATAGAAATATCCTACACTAACAGCTGTGGGCTACAGTTATTCTCAAAATGTCTTATTCTGCGGTCACCCTTCTTGTACTGATGTGATATGGCACAAGATGAAATGAACTGAGGCCACTGATATAGACATTGTGACATAGTGTGAGGTAGCTATGTAAGGGTCAGTTGAGCTGACTCTAATGATCCTACAACAATCAATCTGATAACCAGAAGGGATGCCAACAGGCTAGCAGGGTGGAAAGCATGTACAACTATGGATACACCAGACAAAGGCTGGTTCACGTTCCAGGGAGCACAAAGCCAACAGTGCATGAGTTAAAACTTGCAAAAGATCTATATCTAGAGTTTTTCCATTTAATGTCTTTGGACTACATCTAACCACAAGTAACTAAAATCACAAGAATAAAACTCCAAATAAAGAGGGATGACCATAAACTATGAGCTTGCTTCTCTTCCATTCTCTCTGCTATTCAAATGGAATAAAATGTGGGCAGAAAAAAATTCCCAAGGTTTCTCCACCACAGTAAAGAAAAGAAAATTCAGAGAGTTCTACAAAAAAAAAAAAAAAATCATCAAACAGTTTTGGCTTACGCCAGGTTTCTGACTACTCCTAAAGAACTTTGGGGAAACTGGCTAGTTTAAGAAAAGTAGATTTCTTTAAAAGAATCTCTATAATAGTAAGACCTCTAGAAGTTCCCGGGCTAATAAGGAATTAAAGCACACCATGTCCTTGTTAATTATGTATATTCTAAGTCCCAGACTGACAAGTTTCCTTTATCATCACACAGTATCTTGGACTTGGGACATGATGATCCCTGAGATAGTTCATGAATTAACATAAACACTGATATCATCTGTTCACAGGACGGGCTGGTTCAGTGGCTACACATCTTGCTAAAGACACCAAGGTCCCTCCCATGAGCCATTATCAATGATGTTCATGGCGGGGAGACATATGTCTCTCTGACTCCTCTACCTTCACCTCCTACTAAGGTTTCACAGCTCCTGCACTTCAGATTTAATGATCCTTTCAATCTTAATTAATTCACCAATTATTTTCACCTAATGTTTTCTTTGAACATATAATGGAACAACCTACATGAGACTCTGACAGTAAAATAACTAACAATATATACTAACTAAACATAAGCAGTAACTAGAAAGAGAAATAGCTAACCAGAGAACAGCAAATATGGAGCAGTGATACTATGTGAAAGAGGATTTTTACTTACATTTATTTATTCACTTATGTATTGTGTGTGTGTGTGTGTGTGTCTGTGTGTGTGTGTGTGTGTGTGTGTGTGGAAAAACTTATACAAGTTTCCTCCCTGCCCCTACCACCAGCTCCCAGTGGAGCAGTTGTAATCTGGTGCTACTGAATTCATTTATCACTGTCTGGCAAAATAAGTTAAAATTTTGATGTTCACTTGGGCTGGCAAGATGGCTCAGTGGGTACAGGTGCTGGTAACACAACTTTAATGACCTGAATTTGATTCCTAGAAGCCAATTAAATGAGGAAAAAGAGAACTGACCCTACAAAGTGGTCTTGTGACTTCATGTATGCTATGCTATGGGCATTTGCACACACACACACACACACACACACACACAATAACAGTAACTACAAAGTTTTTGAAATAACATTTTTGAAAATGGGATGTGCCCAATTAAACAAATTAGACGAAGGTGTGAAGAAGGTCTAACTAGGCCAGAAAAGAAAGTATTCATCTCACACCATAAGGGGAGTGAAGAATGGCCTGAGTTTCTTTTGTACAAATTTGAAGCTAAGGAAATTATGATTGGATTTTCACAATATTTAAGTCTGTCTGACCATGTGACAAAGGACCTGAGAAGGCACCACCAAGGAGAGCGACAACCTGGTGTCATCACTACCAACATGATGAGAAAGAAAAAGGTTTCTGCTGGAGCCATCCCAACAGAACAGGCTGTTGATAGGCTGATCTGGTCCACTGAAGAAACACCAGTGTCGTACTGTTCTGGCAGATGCTGGCACTCATCTCTCCAGGGGAAGGACTACACATTGGACCTCACGGCAGGGCAGGGGAAAGAAACCAGGAAACCAGGCACACTCAGTGCAGTCGTACTTCACTGTCAGAACTGCAAGGTCATCTTCGGGAAGAACCCATCCTGGTAAACACTGGTGGATAGTCAGTACAGAGAGCTCATCTGCCCACTTCCACTGACAATCTCAAACGCCTGTGGTGTGGCAACCACGGTGAATGCCAAATCAGTTCTCTGTAAAGGAAGAAGAGGCTGTTTAGGGATAAAAAACCTTTATGTGGATCCAAACAACAGAAAAGGGCCTTTTTATTTTCTTCTTTTCTGTTTTGTTTTGTTTTTCTTTAGTCAGGAAACACCACCACTTCCTGACAGCTGTGGGCTACAATGGGGAGAAAGCAGAGCTTTCAAACAGAGAATGTCTACATCCCCATGGCTGACACACTCCCCGCCCCGGGGAGTGCAGCATGCATTAGACAGCTTTCACATCCCTATCCTCCTTCTCTTCATTTGTTTCCACCAACAAATACAGAGGTGAAAGGGGAGCATAGGGAAGGAGAGGTAGAAAAAGGAGGTGGTGGAGGAAGAGGAGAAGAAAAAGAACGAATAAGAAGTGGTGGTGGTGGTGGTGGTGGTGGTAGAGGTAGAGTGATTGTGGGGATGGTAAAGAGGAGGCAATGGTAGATCTGGGGTGGGGGTGGGGGTGATGGTGGTGGTGGAGAAGGAGGAGGAGGCAATGGTAGATCTGTGGTGGGGGTGGTAATGGTGGTGGTGGTGGTGGTGGTGGAGAGGAGGCAATAATAACTCTGGGGTGGTGGTGGTGGCCAGGGCCTGTATGCATGCAGAGGGAAGGCAGCATGTGCCCCACTGTCTGGTCAACTGTGGGACTCATGGGAGCATCTCAGAAAGACCTTGTAGCAGGATGGAAGGAATGCCTGTGGGTGTGGGCTGAAGCTTGGCTCTGTCTGAATGTGGTGTTTCGCCTTCTGAGGCACCAATCAGTGTCTGGCTTCCACTTCCTCTGGCGTAAATTTGGAGCAACCAGCTTCTTGGGGTAAAGATAGAGTTAAATGAAAAAATAGATAGGAGGTCATACAATAGGACCCCAATCCTGCTATGGATTTTAAATGACAGAACCTGCTTGCCTCTGTCTTCAGAATGCAGTTTCCTGATTCATCTCTGCACTTCGTACTCCGGTAGCTCGCTGCCATGCCCTAATGAATCAGCTCTTTTCACACACTCAGATGTTCTCTGCTGTACACACACACACATACACACACACACACACACACACACACACACACACACACATGTTCCCCCTTCTGAATAACCAGCGTGTCCATGACAAATGCCACACTTCATCTGTTCTTGGGCTCCTGCTGTTCTGTTTGTCATCAACTGTTACCCAGTAAATCAACCCATTCCTTCAGGAACAACTGAAATTTCCTTTCTCCGTGACCTGTCTCTGACTCTGTGTCGATTTAATTCATCACTGATGTCTCAGCTCTCCTGTGGTGCTAAGCAGCTGGCAGCACACTTCAAACTTCACTGAGACTTGTGCTTGTTTCTATCCTGAGAGGGCAATGATTCTCAACCTTCCCGATGCTTCGACCCTTTAACGCAGCTCCTCATGCAGTGGTGACCCCCAACCATAAAATTATTTTTGTTGCTACTTCCTAACTGTAATTTTGCTACTCTTATGAATCATAATGTAAATAACTTTTCTGATAGACTGAGGTGATTCCTGCGAAAGGGTAGTTTGACCCCTGGGTTGAGAGCCACTGTGATAGACAGTAAGATGTTAGAGGTGAGCCCCTTGTCTTGCCCAGCATCTAGCACCAAGTCTGCATCATAAAGAAGACTAAACTAAACAAAGAAATATTGAATCGCTTTTTAAAGGCTAAGTCTTACATGGAAAGACACCATATCAATGTTTAGTTCTCCCTTTTTTAAGCATGGCATTTAGCCAGGAGATTATAAATAATACACTTTCCTATTCAATTCCCTTAGAACAAATAGAATGTAAGTATACCTAGACACATTCTATAAACTTTTGTTAATACTATAGCACTCTTCCCATTAAAGCTTTAGCAAAGTATTATTTTGCTAGATCAACTATTAAGCTAGAACAGCATGATCATATAAACGATTTCACGTTGTCACTGTAGTCTTCCGCCTGTCCAAATATAAGCCTACACTTGAATCATAATCCTCTAACCACAGGCCCCCAAGTGCTGGCGTTACAGGTGTGTGCCACCATACCTCCTGATTGATTAGTTAGTTAGTTAGTTAGTTAGTTAGTTAGTTAGTTAGTGTTAGTTAGTTTGGATTTTTAAGACAAGAGACTGATCTTGAATTCCTGATTGGCCCACCTCAGCCTCCTGAGTGCTGGGGTTACAGGCCTGCAACGGCACACGTGGCTGTACGCTTGACTGCTAACATATGAAGTGCACTTAATTATCAGACTCTCAGGCCCTAGGACCAGCATTGCATGTGATTTTTCTAAGTGTTAAGATGCAAGGTATTGACTAAGCTAATTATCTGAACGTACTCTTAACCCTTTACTCATGACCAAAACAACGCTGACAGCCATAAATAGCACCATTAAGTGTGACTTGATGCCTTTTTAAAATACTTTATTTTAACCTGGTCTTTGTCATAGCAATGAGTTACAAAACTTCTTTTGGAAATGGTAAGTCATTAGAAGTTCCCTGGTTTTTGTCGTCTAAAAGGCACAAAGCTTACTCAGAAATTTTTATCTAATTTTATATTGATTAATCTTTAATTTTTATATTACAAATACAAATTATTCATAGGCTGAAAATACTCACAACGTTGAAAATTCCTAGTGGAAAATATAACTTTGTAACTACGATTCTGAAACTTGTCTCCATTCTAAGCTCCTTGCTGCCAATCAATTGTTCATACACCGTGATTAATAATACAAGGCTTCCTGGGAACACAATTGTGTTAGACAGCAATTGTATTGTACATAATTGTATCAGAGACCAGCTGACTGTATTTGTAGGCGTGAATTTGCTGCTTAAAGCTGCTCCAGTTTTATACTTTCAATACATAATAAATGGAGTTGATCTCTAACTCTATTCTCGGAACCCAGCGGCACGTCTCAGGCAGCTAAGTAGAAGCTAGCAGGTTGGAGCAGCAAAGTCAAATACGGCAGAAAGGAAGCACCGAAGTGGAAAACGAGTCATGTTCCATGGCGGGAGGGGAGAAGCTGTTCTCAGGGAAAAGGTGAAACCGTAGGAAGAGTAGCACCTTAGGCCTTTTGAAAACTCTAAATAATGGCCCGTTATTATCGTCATGTCAGTCTTTGTCTGGTCACTTGTTGCATTTTATTTTGGCCAAAATTTAAGCCGCCTAATGTAACCAAGAAACTTCATAGTAGTTACGTGATTTCAGAGAGGGTATTTTCAGGGAATTCTGAACTGTAACGTGAATGAAGCTCAGGCAAGAATGTGAGATGAGGAGAATTATAGTAATGGGGCAAAGTTGCAGTCAGGCAGGAGAAAACTTCCAGTATTTCATCACGCAGTAGGTGAAAATATTTAATGACAGCTTATTATTCCAAATAACTAGAAGACAGGATTTTTTTAAGGCTTTTACCATCAGGAATAGATAAATGTTTTAGACAATGAATATTCTATTTACATTGATTATTCTTTGTATTAATATGTGCATAAATATGTACAATTATGCTAATTTTAAAACATTTTAAAATTGCTACCAAATGCTATTTCAAATGTTTTATAAAACTCATTAAACTTTCTTAAGAAATTCTCTGCTCTCCAAGATAACTGGAAAATGGAAAATCAATGAAAACGTGACATTTGCCTTATTACAGGTATTCACCCACAAGGTCTTAGGAAATGTCTTCAGAAAGCATGCCAAAACTGGCTGCAACTGAATGCCTCTAGCATTTTCTAGGACTCACTCTGAACCTTCAGCTTCAAAAGCTTATGTTTGGGCAAATAGCCTAAGCCTATGGGACCCAGGACCAGCTTCCTGAGCTGGAAATTTATGCAGTTTGGCTGACTTAAAACTGTCACTTTCTAAGAAATGCCCCATGTTTTGATCTGCCCTAAGCTCTACAAATTATGCAGACTATACTATAGACCTATATAAGTGAAGCTCTGAGATCTGAAAAAAAAAAGAAAGATAATGTCACCTCTTCCTTTTTGTATTATGTTTTTATTGATTTATTTCATACTGGAAATTTCTTTGCTTGCTTTTCCTCCATCATGGAATTATATTTAGAGGACACAGTCAGCAATATGCATTTCTGCCTAATGCTTCATCCTTCACCCATTGCTCCTCCTGGGGAATAGTCTGGAAAAATACATGTTTACAGAACCGATTTGTACTCGGGGTATAAAAATGGCAGAAACTGCCAATCCCAGATTAGACAAGTGAGAAGTAAACATCCACTCCACCATCATCGGTATATTTGAACAGCTGTGTTAAGAAATATCATCTCAGTGTCATTTTTAGCACTTAGTTCTACCTCCAGTTCTTAACAGCAGAACACAGGGTCCAGAGCTTTGCAATCAAGCAGAGAATAACAAAGAGAGAGTTGGGAGCTGGGAGATGGCTCCGGATAAAGTGCTTCCCATGCAAGCAGGAGGACTAGAGTTTGGAAAGCCCGAGACCAGATAAAAGCTAAGAAGTTCCAACAGCCAGTCTATAATCCCAGAGGCATGTTGATCCCGGGAGCAAGCTTGCTAGCTAGGCCAGCTGAATAGGCAAGCTCTCGGTTCAGTGAGAGACCTCACCTGAATAAATAAATTAGAGATCAATCAAGGAAAACACCTGGCATCAGTATCTGTCTTTTACACACACACACACACACACACACACACACACACACACACACATACACACACACCCCTTAGAAGAAAAAGAATTAAAGAGAGAAGCTGCTCAAGTACATACATCATCACAAACTCCCACTTCCTTATCTCCTCCAAACTCTCCTAACAGTCTCTCCAGTGGCAGGTACCACTGCCTTCATGTATGTTGACATTTAAGACACACTCAACTAAGCCTGAAAAACATCCATTTGCAATATCCATTTGATCTCTCAATTATGCCCCAGATTAGTAAACAAATGTTGCAATGATCAACTTCTCTTTGTTCATTTTTTTATGTCACCTATTAAAGAATTGTAACATAGTTAATAAATCTGCCACATGTAATATTTCCCAACCTACTGTTGTATTTCAACTTCACTAAAATAACCTCAGTGAGAGCCACAGAGACGCTCAATGGTAAGGAGCACTGGCTACTCGTCTAGAGGGTCCAGGTCCAGTTCCCAGCACCCACACAGCAGTCCATAACTACCTATAACTCCAATCCCAGAGGATCTGATGCCCTCTTCTGCCCTCAGTGGGCACTGCAAGCCCATAATGCACAGACGTACATGCAGACAAAATATCCACACACATAAAAATAACAATTAAGAAAATATTCTCAGAGTATGTTCTGTGGTGTTATAAAAAATGATTTTCAAAACACACACACACACACACACACACACACAAAAAAAAAATGAACGCCTGACAAGCTCTAATGCTGCAGTCAAATTTCAGGATAAATTGGTTGTAAAGCAGCTATAATATTGGAACATAGATGTGCTCTGTGTTATCCATTCTAGACATATTCTATGTAACCCACTCAGACTTTACAGGCATTGTGGCTTTTGTTTACAATAAAGGATTTTTCTTCTTTGCCAAAAATCTTGCTGATCTTCAAGTCTTGATCAAGAAAATTCAAAATTAGAGGACCATTGATTACAAACACACACATACACATACACACAACTGTCTATCTCCAAATAGTTATTAAACTAATCTTATGCTGTTGATAATAACAGCTCACTGTATATTTCAGCATAGGAATATTTTTAATGTAGTGGATTATAAGCTAGTAAGCTTACTTATAACATTTTTATATCATTACATTACTAATTAATAACCAATTGTGTCCTGAAAAGAAAACTGAGTTCTAGAACACCAGAAAAATCAACATTTCTAAAGTATTAAAATCATTATACGTTTGAAGATAACACTTTTTCTTAAAGATATTTTAAAATCAGAGAAAATAAACACCACTTATGTAATATGTTTGTTTGTGATTTAATTCTAGACTACGGTACCGGAACTGCTAAATCACATTCCCTAACTGCTAGAAGATTACATGGCCCTACACGAGGAAGCATATAAAATAAATGAACAGTGTACAGGTATCTTCATCTACATAAAAAGATAATTAAAGCAATATATATTTTGCCTTCGGAAATCAATACACAGGACAGAGACTTTTAAAATATGCTTAAAGAAAATGGCTGATTGCCAGGGTAGTATGATTTAAGCAATAGCATTAAACACAGAAAGAATAATCCAATTAGATGAGGGTAGGTCAGGCATTTAAATACAGTGAAACACAATGTTACATGGGGGTGTGGCAAATGTCATTCTTGTTCAAAGCAGGGGAAGAGTTTCATGAGGGTCTCAGGATTATCTTCCCCATGTAAGGGTGAAATTCCCCGATGCTGTCATGCTCAATTAAGAGGTATATAAATATGTCTGTTCTGAGTCCATGCTCATCACATAAACTCCCTGACGATCTGGCTCTCACCATCGCTTATCTGGGAGGATCGAAAACACTTATCCAATAAGTGTGAATGTCAAGTTGCTTTCCCAGGTGTTTTCATCTTAAATTGACAGAATGGGCTCCGTGAGGTGTCCTCTGTGTCAGTTAGCATCTTGGTCCCCAATCATTCTTATTAGCTGAGACACGGATGAGGCTGGTTTCTGAGCACAGGAAGCTAAATGTCTGTCTCTGGACTATAGCGGCGTCACCTGGTAAACAAATAAATACCATCCTGGGGCATTCTGACGTGACTTGACTGGCCTTCAAAAAGCAAAACTCTTCTTTCTATTCATCCTCATGACACGTTCACTTAGAGGTACTGAAATGAAGCCAGTGAAATAGTCAGATCAGTGGGTAAAAGTGCTTGCCCCCCAGCCTGACAACCTGCGTTCAATCCCCAGGACCCATGTTGTGGGAGAAAATAACTTAGTCACTCAAATTGTTCTCTGACCTCCCTGTGAGTGCCATGGCACACACACACATGCACACACATACACACACGTATGTACACATACACATGAACAAATAAATATAAAAATTTAAAGCTCTAAAATAATGGCCTATCATAGATATGAAAGCAGCATAGGAAGCTCTACCTGAAATGCCTGATGATGAATGAGAGAACAGGAGCTCACTCTTTAGCTGACATTTAGTTATAAGTGGCTGAGGGAGGAAGAACTTTCTAGAAAAAAAGAATCCATTCCAAAGATCTAGAAAATGTAAAAAAAAAAAAAAAAACCCACACAGGAAGAAGAGCAGAGTTTAGAGTGTGTCAAGTATAGACTGGGGGAGGTTGGACAGCTACCATTGGATGTGTAGAATATGACAAAGTTTTTAGAGATTTTATACATGCTTCTGGTAAATTACAAAATAAACTGAGAGCATACTGTGTGCTAGGCCCTAAGGAAGATACTTTGGGTCACACCATTAAATCAGATCTGACATTATAGTATGACAGATGGAAAGAAGGAAGTTTAATCAGAGGACTACTGACCGTGTTTTTAAAAGCCATCAGTGCCCATGATAGTGTCTAGAAGAAAGTTTGTGGATACAGAGTGAAACTTTTATGAGACCTTCTTACAAGACTTTGGACTTGTGTCTTGGAATTAGATTTGAGGAGAGTTCCAGCCACTCCTTAACAGGATGATGTCTCTACCTCCACCATTTATACCAATAAAGTATAAATGAATGCCTCCTTTCCTCTGAGAATCTAGAAATTTTGGTATGTACTAGGCAGACTGTACCTATGTGAGCAGCCACCAATAAAAAGTTGGGGTTTGAATTTCTACTATGCCTGTCTTGTGGACAACATTGTTTATGTTACCTTACTCAGTGTTTAAATAGGTGAATCCTGTGTTTCTCCATGGGGACAGCAGAAAGAACAGACCAGGATCACAAGAGCATAACTTTGCCCTTTGCTGTTTATTTTGTATCCTTCAGTTATACAAAGCTTAGCTGTGACTGCAGCCCACGTCCTCGATGCCTCTCTAAGGATATCAATGAAACTAGAAGAGATTCTGGACACACCCAGAACAGAGGTACTAGAGAAAATGAAGGCCAGACATGGCTGGAAACTGGAAGAGAAGCTCATGATCAGAAATTCAAAACTAATATTCAGAATGCTTAATAAATGGCCGAATATATGCCAACATTATTAAACAACTTTTTTAATTAAATTTGCTTCATTTATTTTACATCCCGACCGCAGTTTCTCCTCCCTCCTCCCTTTCCTTACCACCTTCCCTCTGCACCTCCACACACTCCCATCCATTCCTCCTCTGTTTCTGTTCAGAAAGGGGCAGGCCTCCCATGGGTGTCAATAAAACATGGTATATCAAGCTGCTGTAGGACTAAGCTCCTCTTCTGTGTTAAGGCTGGATGAGGCAACCCAGTGTGAGGAATAGGTTCCTTAAAGCTCAAGCATTAGGGCCAGGCCCTGATACCACTGCTAGGAGTCCCACAAATATACCAAGTTACACAACTGTCACACGTGTAGAGGCCTCAGAGGAAGTACAGAGACCTTGCTCTTGTTAACGTATCTATGAGAGTCTTAAATTAAGGAGAGTAAAACAAGTGTTAATGAAGAAAGTCTGAAGATCCAGGAGAGTCAGTAGGATGACCAAACACAGTTGTATTCTTATGAATTTTCCTAGATCTTAACTTATCAATAAAAGCAATTTAACAAATGCCTTCCGGGTCTAATGTGTGGTACATATTCACAGATGAGACACTAGGCAGGGCGTGTGCATATAGCAAAAATAATGTAGATCAGCCTGTTCCAAACTCATGCAGGAGCATGTCTACCAGTGAAATGACTACACAATCCATTGGTTTTCTCATTTGCTCTTACCCTCCCCAAATCCATTTGGTCTCAAACTCTCCACCCATATCAGTCCCTCAAGAGTGTCCTCATCAACACACAAGAACAAAAGTGAACACAAGGCTTTAACACATGTAACACATACACTGTGGAAATAGACTTATTTTATAAAACAAGAGTCTTGGAGCTAGACAGATGGCTCAGTAAGCAGGAGCCCTGGATGTTCTTGCTGAGGATCTGAGTTCAGTTCCCAGCATCCATGTTGGACAGCTGACAACTACCTATAATTCCTGTAGGAGATCTGATGCCCTCTTCAAATCTTCATAGGTACCTGCATTCACAGGCAAATACTCTACAATCACACACACACACACACACACACACACACACACACACACACATTAAAAATAAAATAAATTTTCAAAAGTGAATAATAAAAGGAATGTTTCCCTCCTCATTCTCTCATGATATCTCATATGATGTTCATCATAGAAACTAATTATAGCTTCCGAAATCTTAAGAATATTTCCATTATTTTATATCATAAATCCATTACGTATGCATGTGTGTATATGCAAGACTTCCAGAGCAGGATGTATTTTATATCTTTTTATGCTCTTTTCTACATTAAAGTTGAATGAATGTATGATTAAGTTTAGTTTTATTCTTTCTTTTTTACAAGATTACCCCTATAAATAAAGGTACAAAGATAACTGTCATATATCAAACATTGGACAGAAAATGAAATCAAAGTGCCTATAAAAATGTGTTCACCTTCAATTATGGCAGAATATGGGAAGAACAGAAGGTCAAGAAGTTAAATTGAAATTAGAATGACTTCAAGTTAAATGGCAAAAAAACGTTTAAGGATGAGTCCCATGCAGTGTCCAATGCTGGCACATGCTCTTACAGCAGGCACCCTGTGCCCTACGGCACTCTGTTATCCTTCTGTAGGGAGGAAAAACTAAAATGTCAGCAGTCATAGTCCAAGAATTGCATTATCTCCTTGTGCTCAGAGTAATAAATCCCATTAATATGCATAGATTTCTATATATCAGGCACCGTAATAACCACTTTGTAATGGCTTGTCTCATAAACTACTAAATCAACCTAATTAATTAAAATCGAGTCCTAGTTCTGTAGATTAGATGAGTGAGACTTAGAAGAAAGTAAATAAATGATCCAGTATGCCTCTGCAGTGAGCAAAGAGGTCAGGACTGAACTCAGCAGTTGCAATGTGATCTGTGCCACAGACGCCGGGACTGCAAAGTTAAAGCCTGGCAAGGAGGAGTGATATTCGTGGGACTTGGAATGGAAGCTGAATTACGTCCAGAGTGAACATTCATTCAGTGGACCTCATAATTACGTGTATAGCGCTTTATCATGTGCAAATCGTCTCATCTCCCTCATACCACATGCCGTTGCCTCACAACAACCCTGTAGACTCCATTCCACAAAGGACTCCTATAGC
The DNA here is from genome assembly GCF_949786415.1 of Peromyscus eremicus. Classification (NCBI taxonomy): domain Eukaryota; kingdom Metazoa; phylum Chordata; class Mammalia; order Rodentia; family Cricetidae; genus Peromyscus; species Peromyscus eremicus. The sequence continues at coordinate 89,144,311 of NC_081421.1, read as the reverse complement.
TTCTGCTCCTTCTTTGAAATTGCGTTTCTGAAGAGCTGACAGAACTCAAGTGTTTTATCCACAAGCCTCGGCTAGCCCCGCTTTAACACATTACCTAGATATCCGTGTGTGTATTAGTTACTTTTCAATTGCGATGATAAGACACCGTGGTCAAGGCAACTTATAAAAGAAAGTGTTTAATTTAGGCTTACAGTTTCAGAGGGTTAGAAAGAATCCATGATGGCAACGGAGCAAAAACATAATGGCAGAAACAGCTAAAGCTCGTGCCTCAGAAACAACCAGCCGGAGGCAGAAAGCACACCGAGAATTGCAGGAGTCCCATGAAACCTCAAGCCCTATCCAGTGGCACACCTCCTAATCCTTCTCAAACGGTCCACCAACTGGGTACGAAGTATCAAATATATAAGCCTGTGGGGGCCATTCTCATTCAAACCACCATAATGTATAATTAGGATAGAAGTCGGGAATCCCCTGAAAGAAAACTTATGAATCACCCCTACGGACATTTTGAAAGCTTAAAACAAATTCATCATTTGACTGTGAGAAATACCATATGTATTGATTCTTTGTCCATAATGACTTCAGTTCTAACTGAAAATCCTTGGAAGGAATCCTAACTTCCAACTACAGGAGGCCTTGAAAGAGGGGGGAATACCTACAGTATAACGCTCTGATACAAAGGGCAAAGGGCAACTTGATACTCTGAGGTAAGGGAACATGGGAGATTTTGGAGAGAAAGAAGGCTCTTGATATCAGACAAATCCCTTCCAGGGCTGACAGACAGTTATATAACATACCTGCAGACAAAGAAACAATTTCGTCAAGTGTTACAGTCCTTATCCATGCTCTAAATTAAGCCCAAATTTAAAATGTGTCTGTGAAACTGATAGCTGACTTTCTCCATCAACATTTCATTTGTAACCAAGTATATTTAGGCATGCACATATGTCAAGTTGCATTATAAAATTAAAATTAAGAAAATGGGGGAAAGGAGAAAGCTTTGAAAGAAAGCCACCCAAAAGAATTTTCAGTGAGCTATAAATAAGAAGCCCCTGAACATGGCTGAAGGAGAAAAATTATTTGCAAAAGTTGCCCTCTGACCTCCACATGTGTGTCATGTACTCGTACACACACACACACACACACACACACACACACACTGCATACACACAATGACTATATGTGTGTAGAGAGAAATTTTTAATACTAAAAGAAATGTATGAATAAAAAATGTAGGTTGCTTTTCTTGTAACCACTGGAAGATGAAAACTCTTATTTATGGAAAAGTCATCTGAATTTTTTGGTTTTATAACCAAGACTTCTGGGAAATGTGGAAAGCACAGGTAGGAAAAGAGCACAGTTAAATATTTAACTGGAACTTAGATGCCACTAAAAGTGTAACAGAAGCTGTTTTTAGTGTGCATGGCATCAGCAACCCACCATGTATATTTGGGAATGCCCACTGAGTGTCCATCCATAAAGAAATCCCCCTTAAGGATGGCTTTCCACTTGAAAGAAGATTGGTAAGCCCCCAAGTAGTCAGCTTATGTCTGTGGTTCAAGGTCTTTAGATAAGTAATTTTCAACCTTCCTGATGCTATGATCCTTTAACACAATTCTTCATGTTTCAGTGACTCCCAACTATAAAATTATTTTTGTTGCTACTTCATCACTGTATTTTCGCTACTGTTGTAAATCAGAATGTAAATATATGATATACAGATGGTCTTAGGCGACCCCTGTAAAAGGGTCATTCAATCCCCAAAGGGTCACAGCCCACAGATTGAGAACTGATGATTTAGAGGGAGTATCTAAAATTCATGAAGGGAAAAATCTACAAGTAGTGACAAGACTGAAGAGTGAACAGAAATGAAGCCATATATTTTGTTGACGAAGGAGAGCTTGTGATGTGCGGAACCACCTAAACACCTTAATGAAAAACTGGCCAGTAAGAACAAAGGCATTCTTGTGTACTTGTGTTGTTTAGAGAATGCATGCAGGTCTGGGTAACAGACACTGTGCCTTATCCTCAGCCTCTCAGAAATAGAACATGGATCTGGGGATGTCTTATATCCATAGGTAGAGGTACTCGGTGGGAAACACAAGAGTGATCCGGCAACTCTCCAAAGCAACTGAGAGCCCAGGTCCACTCTAGCCTTCCATTCCTCCATGTGCTGTTCCTCTGAATTCACGTCTGTAGGTGTTGTGTGACTTCCTGGGGAAATGTGAGCATCTCTTTGTCATAGATAAGATACACATAGACCAAAGTAACTGTTACTTCCAAGTCCTGGTATTATCTAGATCTCACTTGGCTACCTGGTACTTGTTATTTCAGTCAAAAGAATTCACAAGAAACCCACAATACAGTGTAGAAGACAGAATTTATTACAAAGTGAAGTGAGGCATCTTCAAGAGACAAGTGTGGGCAGTGCATTCACACACAAACACACATTGAATACATAGATATATATTTATTTTGTGTGTTTTATAGTGTATATTATACTTTTTATATATCTTGCATATACAAAATATTAATGTAATCCCAGCATGAGAATTTTTTTCCGTGTCTTCATAATTAGACATATCTAAACTGATCTGATTAAGGACCTTTATCACTACCCATATTTACTTTTCACTTTCTGATAACAGAAAAAAAAGAGAGAGTTTCTTCACATTCCTTTTCTTTGATGCTTTCACAAGGCCTTCTCAGGGGACATTCAATGTGGAGGAAGCACATCAAAGTTGGCAATTAGTGTTTTGATCAAGACAGTATGCCACATTTCATTATTCAATTTGTATCGGGTATTTTGACCTTTGAAGAGAATTTTCCTTTCTACTTAAAGACCAAAGGATTTTCTTTCATGTATAATAACCTTCTTACTCTTACCAATTAGAGATTTTGTTGGTGGATTTTTATAAATGCCACTTAAAAAAGTTCAACTCCATTCAACAAAGGAGTCAGTGATAGTTAAAGAAATGATAGTGAAATTTCCTGGAAGATTGTGATTGTCTTTCCATCCTGCACTTCCTGGCATGCAGATAAATAGTTTGTCCCTGAAACAAAGTTCTAAAATCTCTCTCCCTCTCTCTCCCTCCCCCTCTCTCTCCTTTTTCTGTAGGCACATGTGTGAAGTGCAAGTGTGTGTGCATGCATGTGGATGCCAGAAGACAATCTCAAGTGCTGTTTCACAGATGCTGCCCCCCTAGTTTTTTAGACAATGTCCCTCAGTGGTCTGGAGCTTAGCAGAGGAGATGAGGCTGCTGGCTAGCGAGCCCAGAGGATCTGGCTGTCTCCATCTCTCCAGAGCCACAATAACAAGCTGTGCAATATCACACCTGTTTTTTTCATATGGAGTTTGGGAATCAAAGTCAGGTAAGTTCTCACACTTGTACCATCAGCACTTAACTGACTAAGCTATCTCCCAGACCTATGTCCTTTTTCTTTTTACTTTTTTCCCCCAAATGAGTATCTTTAACTTTCATTTACAGGTGTGACAGAAAATTTTATTTCATATTAAACAGAGAACACTTGATTACCTTATAGAGTTGGTGATAAGAAAACACACTGTAGGCACTTACCTCGCCAATATCAGTCTCACTTAATTTTTTTATATTTCTTCCTTTATTTTGTGTAGCACAAATCTTAAAGTATCTTATTAATAAAAACAAACCCAGAGCCGGGTATTGGGGTGAACGCTGAAAGATCAGAGAAACAGAACCCACCACAGCTAACGTTACCTCACCAATTCCTCAGCTGATCTTGTTTCCTCAAACTGGAAGCCTCTGTGTCCTCATCCGAATGGTTCTCAGCTGAACTGCTGCTCAAAAGCCTAAAAGCTTAACCAGGCTCTAGTTTCTGGTTTTCAAGCCTTATTATATACCTTTCTGCTTCCTGCCATCACTGTTTGGGATTAAAGGCATGAATCACCATGCCTGGCTGTTTCCAGTGTGGCTTTGAACTCACAGAGATCCAGATGGATCTCTGCCTCTGGAATGCTAGGATTAAAGGTGTGAGTGCCACCATTTTCTGGCCTCTATGTCTATCTAGCTGCTGTTCTCTTCTCTGACCCCAGATAAGTTTATTAAGGTGCACAATGTATTGGGGGACACAATATCACCACAATTTTGTGTGTGAGTGCCAGCAGGAATGTAGATGCCACAGTGTGTATGCAGAGGCCAGAGGATAATTTATGAGAGTCATTTTCTCCTTGTGTGTTCCACCATGTGGACTCTGGGAACCAAACTCAGACCATGAGACTTGGTGGTAAGAACCTTTTAGACCTGCTCAGCCATCTTGCCAGTCCTGTATCTCATTTTTATTGTGGATAGAAGTCATGCATTTTTCCTTCTTTCATTATAAAATAAACAACAAAAATAAACAGGCAAATGAAACTGACCATTCTAGTGTATTCTCTTTGTGTACTCACTGTGCACGCTGGGAACACCCACAAAGAGATGCTTCTGAGGCAACATGGTGATGATTACTACTTCTTACTTCCAGATACATCGAAAGACAAAAGCTGCAATGGAATTCTAAGTTTAAAGGACAATGGATTCAATTTGCAAGTCTTGAACTAAATGACTAACTAACTAACTAATGCTGAGCTTTTCCTCCATCTTCTAAGCCTTAAGTATATCACAAAGACAATAAAGGTTAACGTTTGGCCATCCTCACACAGCCAGGACCTTCGTGCACGCCAAGTACACAGGCAAGGCCAAGAAGAAGGAACACTCTTGACAGTTGCCAGGATTCCTCTGACCAGGATGTTCTAAGTACAGTAGAATTTCCACTCAACTGTGGGGCGCCCACACACTTTTTCAAACATATGTCATATCACAAAAACTTTCCAGAATAAAATTGTTCATGGAAGCTCCTGAAGAAAATATTATGAAATAAAACAAATGGGGATTATGTTTATATTTGGATTGCTGTGTTTTGAGACTCTGTGATTCTGCAACTTATAAATCTCATTTAAAATATCAGCTTATACAAGAACAGTAATTTAAAATGCCTGCATTTCTCTAGCAAAAATTCCCCACGCTAATTATGTAAGGCTCACAGTTCAGCCAAGACCCCTTGCTTTCTTTTATCTCTTGAAGGGATGAGGTAGCCACACTTCTGTGAGTGCCTGGAATTGCAAGATAATAATAGGATGATTATGTTTTTTCTCTTAAATTTCTGTTTTATATATTTCTAAAAAAAAATGAATGAATAATATGAAACTGAAAAGGGAAACAGCTTCAACATAAAAGCCCTTCTCTTCAAAGAGGAAGGACTGGGAGAAATAAATTGATATGCGGGTTGCTAATTTAGTAATAATAATCTATTTTCAACCACCAGTGGTAATAATGTTTTAAAACAATATGAGATAAGTCTTAAGACAATGTTTTCACAAGAATTGATCTTGGTCATATAATAAAATCATTTGATGTAGCTTCATTGGTAAAAATGCTTGACTATCATGCATAAGGTCCTGGGTTCGATAAATATCACCACATAAACTAGGCTTCATGGTAAATGCCTGCAATACCAAGATTCAGAAGGTTGAAGCAGAGGTATCAAAAGTCTAAGGTTATCCTCTGTTATAAAGAGTTTGAGACCAGACTGGACTAGATGAGACCCTGTCTCCACAAATACCAAAAAAAAAAAAAAAAAAGTCAGAAGGCATCTTTGAAATGTCTTCAAATTTATCCTACAAATGAATTTTTAATTTAATTTACTTTTATGTGTATGGGTGTTTTGCCTGCATATATGTCTGTGTACCACATGTATGCCTGGTACCCAAAGAAGCCAGAAAATGGTGTCAGATCCTGTGGGACTGGAGTTACAGATAGTTGCTAGCTTCCATGTGGTGCTGGGAATTGAGCCGAGGTCCTCTGGAAGAGAAGCAAGTTTTCTTAACTACTGAGCCACCTCTCTAGCCCCCAGACTGCTTTTTAATCTCACTGTTCCTAATTGACTTTGGGTTCTGATGTTTAGAGTTAGATAAACAAATAAAACTCCTATGAAGGTCTACATATCCCCCCAGGATTATGTATCAAGGTTAGGGTTTGTATCAAGCTTTGTATCTATTATGAGAAGTTACAAAGTTACATTTCAGAAAATAAAGGATTTGGTTCAGTTTGCCACCTTGAAATAAAAATGGTTGTTTACTGTGGTGATATATTGTGTAACCCAATAAAGCTTGTCTGGGGATCAGAGGACAGAGCCAGCCACTAAATTAGACATAGAGGTCAGGCAGTGGTGACACACACCTTTAATTGTATCACTCAGGAGGCAGAGATCTGTCTGTATCTCTGAGTTCAAGGCCACATTGGAAACAAAACCAGGCATGGTGGCACACACCTTTAATCCCAGCACTTGAGATCTCATGTCTTTACTTGGGAAGGACACATGCCTTTAATCCCAGGAAGTAACATGGCAGAACACAGAAAGGTATATAAGGCGTCAGGAAACAGGAACTCTCTCTTGAGACTGAGGATTTCGTAGAGGTAAGAACTTGTGGCTGGTTTGCTCTGCTTCTCTGATCTTTCAGCTTTCACCCCAATGTCTGGCTCTTGGTTTTCTATTAATAAGACAATTTGGCAATTCATCTTACAGCCCACAAAAGTTTTCACATGGGTAAGTCTTCAGTTACTGCTGATACATTTTAGTAAAAATGGAAGCTGAATTGCTAAAGCGAAAGGATAACACATTAGACCAAGCAATGTTATCTGTGGAAATTCTCAAGGCTGTCTGTCAGGCGTGCTACTATGGGGTCCCGAATGATTTAATTAAAAAATTCACCATTTTGATGAACACATCCCATTTAGAACAACATCCAGATTAGGAAAGATAGATAATTAGCTATAACTCAAATCCTGAATGCAAGTTGAGCATGAAAGGTCTCTGCAGCTACCTGGCTTCATGAAGGCCAGGCATAACTGACCTATTTGAATCCAGATTTGAAGGCTCTGTTTCTTCAATGGTACCTGCCTTGATCCTCTCCCTTCTTTAAACCCTTCCTCCACCCCACCATGGTGCTAACTCCAGTGTTTTCTGGTTCTTGATGACGTGCTTTAGAAAACACTGACATCTGTGTAATGCTGCTGCCTGGGGTCCCTGCCCAAGATAGTACCAAAACAATAAAACAGAGCAATTCATCCATTCATGAAAACATTTAAACTCCTTCTTGTAGAAAACTAGAGTACCATTAAAGAACACAGGGTTGGAGGAAACAGATGAAAGTCAAAGTCCTTTGCTGAGGACTAGAGTTGTGCTTATCACGTGAAGGAGAGGCAATGATAACAATTTCATAGCTCATCATAAGGATAGACAAGATAATACGTATTCTTCCAATGTAGTCACTGTATCTTATAATTTATAGCAAAATTCTTCTTGAAGACTCCTTAACTTATGATCTCACATCCAAATGTAACAGGTATTATAGTTTTGCTTTTTAAGCGTTGAGTGCTATGATGTGATGGGTGATGTCATTCTGTATGCTGTGAAAATGTGTTGCTCTGATTGGTTGATAAATAAAGCTGTTTGGCCAATGGTGCGGCAGAACAAGGTTAGGCGGGACATTCTAATAAGAGAGAGAGAGAGAGAGAGAGAGAGAGAGAGAGAGAGAGAGAGAGAGAGAGAGAGAGGAAGGAAGAAGACAGAGCAGGGGAGATGCTGCCAGAAGGAGCAAGATGTAAAGGTACCGGGTAAGCCACAAGCGACGTGGCAAAGTATAGATTTATAGAAACGGGTTAATTTAAGATATAAGAACTAGATAAAGCCAGGCAGTGGTGGCACATGCCTTTGATTCCAGCACTCGGGAGGCAGAGCCAGGCGGATCTCTGTGAGTTCGAGGCCAGCCTGGGCTACAGAGTGAGTTCCAGGAAAGGCGCAAAGCTACACAGAGAAACCCTGTCTCAAAAAAAAAAAAAAAAACTAGATAATAAGAAGCCTACCATAGCCATAGTTTAAAAATAATATTAGTCTGTATGTGTTTATTTGGGTCTGAGGGGCTGTGGGACTGCTGGGTGAGAGAGATTTGTCCTGACCACCGCCAGGCAGGACAACAGGAACACTTTCAGCTGCAATGACATCTATGAACCACATCAACAAACAACACAGCACAATAACAAGGGGTCAGTAATGGCACACATACCTTGGTGGTAGCCAACAGCTCTCTTACTGGATTTAAGACCCACTCAACAAGAGGGAAATCATGCTCGGTACTAGAAACTTAGTTAATTACTCAGTGTTAGTGAAGTTAGTGGATATGGTAGGAGAACCTACAACTGACACTGCACTAAATCAGCATAATCCCTAACAACGATCTATATATTGGTCTTTATACTAACAGGTTAAGTGTGGTCTTTACCCCTCATCAAGGAAACTTCGCCTTGAAACGTAGATCCCTACAGGAAACCACAACCAATTAAAATGAAGTTGTGGAGACCAGTCCCAGTGGATACATCTACAAAATAATCCTCACATCTAGGACTCAGGGAAAATTGCAGAAGGAGGGGCAGAGAGATTGTAATAGCCTGAGGAACAGAGTTTGCTGTGAGATTGTCTTCCAGGAATGTCAGAAGCTACACCATAAAGTCTCACCAACATGGCTGCCTCAATATGAGCTGAATAAGTTCAACAATAGACATACCAAAGTGGACAGAGGAAAGACCGTGAGTCCTCTACCCTACACACACACACACACACACACACACACACACACACAAAAAAAAAAAATGTGGACAGCAAGAGAAAAATCTTTCCCAGGGAAGGACCTACCAATTAGTTATCCAATCACAATGGCCAGCCCTGAAAACATACATACAAGTAACGTTATGCAGACTGAGAAGGTTATATTTAGAAATATATTTTGTACATACACACATGTGTGGAGGGGGGAATGTGGGTGTGTTTGGTGCACACTATAACAATTAATGAAAAAAGAGGCCATGAATTTGAAAGCGAACAAAGATGGGTATATGAGATCACTTGGAGAGAAGAAAGGGAGGGAAAATGTTTGTAGTTATTATAATCTCAAAAATGATTAAAACAAATAAATAAATTGACTTGGTAGCCACAGTATGCACTTTACAGAACTGAATAGTGCAGTTGGTTTCCTCTACTTGGAACTCACTTCCCTGGACCATCTTGTCTTTCCGGAATGCAGAGTACTGGTTAGTTAGTTCCCCTGGGCTGGTCCACCTTCTTCCCAAGTAAATGATGTGACCAAACAAGGAGAAAACTGCCGTCAAAACCCATGTGTGTCATTTTCCAGAAGCTAGAACTAATTGAAATTAAAACCAATGTACATTTTAGAGTCAGGGGTTTACATCCTGACTTTGCTATTATTTTTAACTGTGTGTCCATGGACATCTATGTTCTCTGTGCCTCAGCTTTCTCCATTTTAAGTCAGGGAAGATTGTGCTATTTATGGTATGTAAAGGAATGAAGATGTGGGAAGCATTCAGAATTGAGAGTGGTACTTTGTGATAGCCCAGTGAATGTTAACTCATTCTGCTGGGGCCAGCATGAACAGTTCATTATGATGCCTTTAGAAGACATGACTCTCCACTCTCATTTCTTGTGTCTCCTAAGTTTTGAAAACATTGGAAGGTGCATTAATCATCTTCAAAGATAAGGAATCAGTTGAAAGTTTCTGAGGAATGTCCAAGTAGGTTAATATTATGTGATGTTTCACTTGGAGCCATTGCGCTGGAGGGGAATTTTCTCATTACAGGGATCAAGGGCACTATGTTCCCATGTTTAATGAGAAAAGTTTTCAAAACTGCTTCAGTGACTTGTTGGAAAGCTGAGATTTCACACTTTGAAGCGAAGAGTGGCTGTCACTAAACTAAGCAGGTCTGAGGTAGTCAAGGGACCTTGAATGGACAACTGTTGCAATATTTGTCGGTTTTGTTAACATATATTCACACATATTTAACTCTTCTTACTTATGACCAACATGACTAGCAATTTTTCATTTTGTTTTGTTGTTAGCTTGGCCATTTGGAAACTTGTGAGTCAGAAATAGCCATGTTTGTTTTAATGAGTTCTTCTGACTTATAATAATAGAAACTCATGTAGATTTTAAGTCCTGTAAATTTTCTTTAAAACCTCAATATGTAAAGCTACTCTTGACAGTGCTGTGCACAGCATCAGTACTGACTGAGTCCTGTGCTGTAGGCTTCTTTTTAAAATAACTTTTGAGATTATAATTACATCATTTTCCCCTTCCCTTTCTTATCTCTAAACCCTCCCATATAACCATATACCCCCTCCTTGCTCTCTTTCAAATTCATGGCCTCTTTAGTCACTGTTACATGTGTATGTGTATGTATGTATGTATACACACACATAAATAATATATATATATATTCCTAAATACATAAATTTATGTCCTGCAAATACAATCTGAACCCTGAAAAACTTGGAACTTAATTTTAATTTTCATCAACTCTGACTTACATTAAAACAGAGTAAATAAAATTTTGTGCTTGGTCTTTAAATAAAGATTAATACACATCAGTGTACATGTAACCACAAACCCACACATGCATTCTTAGTCTATGTAACAACTTCCAGATCATTTTTGTTCGTGGCATCTTGCTATGATACAGTGAAAGGTAAAAAGTGTTCACTTCCAGTACATTTATAAACCAACTGAATAGATGGGCAGTCAATAGATGGACTATACTTCTGACCCTGTTTATAAATAAAATATTCATAACTTCTATAACATGGGAAACAACACAACATTAAACATATTTATAGAACAATTAAAGAGGTCCATCATTTTTGAGAAGTCAAGTCTCATTTCCAGGAAGCATGAGACCACTCAGTGCCTCTCTCAACAATTTGCTCTATGATTAACTATTAAGCATTTCATGGAATTGGATCAAATTTGACCTACATTATGGATGAGTCCATCATAATGTAATTTTGGTTGCTCTGTCAAAGAAAATAATGCGTCTTCCAATGGGAAAAATAATTCTGTGTAAAGCAAACATGATTACCATTGTATATGTGAGTCTTTGTTTTGAATTACAAATGAGTAGTCTTTCCATTCTTTTTCCTTCTCTTCAACCTGTCCTTATCTCAGGTGCCAGACTGTTAGTTGTAGAAATGTAGAACAAAACACAACAAAAGAAAAACAAAAGAGATTCTTTTTGACATTTTCTCTTTGGAGGAATACACTTAAATCTATTTATAAATAAGATGATCTTTCTAACTTTTATCAGATAATATCAACTACTGAAATATCATAATTATTTTATTACATTTATTCATCTAGAGTATACATGTATGTGTGTGAGAGACAGTATGTGTAAATGTGTGTGTGAGTGTGTATGTATGTGAGGGTGTGTGTGCTTGTGTGTGTGTTTGTATGTATTGTGTGAGAGTGTGTGTGTGCATTGTGTGTGAGAGTATGAGTGTGTGTGTGTATGCATGTGAGGGTGTGTAAGAGTGTGTGTGCATGTGTGTGAGGGTGTGTGAGAGTATGTGTGAGTGTGCATCTGTGTGAGGGTATGTGACTGTGCATGTGTGTGAGTGTGTATGAGTGTGCATGTGTGAGAGTAAATGTGCTTGTGTGTGAGGGCGTGTGTGAGAGAGAGTGTTGTATGAGTGTGCATGTCAGTGTGTGTGTGTTGTACTTGTGGAAGTCAGAGGGAAACTTGATGGATAACCATGTGGGTCCTGGGGAATGAACTCGGGCTTTCAGTACTGTGACAAGTGTCTTTCTTTATCCACTGAGCTCTCTTGCTGGCCTTATTGAACATATATGCGTAGAATTAAATATAAAAGGAGGTCTGCATCTCATTTGTTATAAGTCAGCTCTTTATTTTAGTAATTTCCAACCTAATCAAACATCTACTTATTTTGCTTAGAAAAGTACAAGTAGTTCATAATATTGAAAGTACAAGAAAGAGCAACCCTTCTGTCCACACACACCAGGGGAGAGATCTTCTGGGGGAGAGGAAAAACGTTAAGTACAGATATTGGGCCCAAGGTAAAAGGCCATTCTTTGGGTTTCAGTAATTGGTCCCCAAAGAGACAAACCAAACCAAACACAAACCCAATGCCCTTGGTGGTACAGGAGTTGGGGACAGGTGGGGAGACTAAAGAAACACAAGCCAACTCTGTAAAGCTCTAGTTGAGCGATGTATCTCCTGGCGCAGGACCTCATGCCAGAGCGTCTAGGATTTCCACACACTGCAGGGTGAAAACATAGTATTTATTTTGTACCTGACAGAAGCTCTGTGGTAGTGGTCAGAGCTGTGAGACATGACAGGCAGGTAGGTAAGGTCAGATGAGCTTGGCTGTGAGTCACAGGAAGGAGCTGGCAACTGATGAAGTCTCCAACTGCCCCCGAACACCCTTTAGATCTTACAAACTCCCTCAAACAAACAGGAAAAATCCGTCCACAATCAGGAAGTAAAATTCAGTAGGAGATTTCTTTGCCCCAGAGTGAACCTGGGGACATCACACAACAGAGCTGATGCATATAGATAGCATCTCAGGGTTATGATTGCTAGAGAAGAGTGCTGTAATCTGTTAGCCGATAAAAGGCCCACCTCTTCAAGGAACAACTCAACTCTTCCTTTTGGTAATTAAACACTTCCGGACTGGAAATGAGGGAGGGGGCTTGTGATCTCTGCTCTCCCTCTGTGAGACAGACTATTTTGCTTTCACTTTAACTTTTAATAAATGTATGTTTTTGCCACTGCTTTTCTTCTTCATTCCTGTGTTCAACACACACACAATAATCATCACCACCACCACCATCATCATCACTGCACTACCGAAGACTACTGCTATTACCCTCAGGTAGCATGGTGGGGTCTTGTCAGATATGAACTAAGCAATGGTACTGTGATAAGCAAGCCCCAAGGCCTCATAGGCGGCGGGGGGTGGGGGATGGGGGGGTGGGGGGGCACTATGACGATGGGGGGGTGATGGGGGGGCGTGCAGTGAAGCAACAGAGCAACTGGATCTTTCCATGGGTAGATAAAAAGGTTAATTGAAGAACTCAAAACTGCAGGGGCAGGGCGGCGCTAGCCAGTTTTAAGGATGTGTGTTGTGGGGAGGGGGATGTGGAAGTCTGAATAGCTTGGGAACTGGAGTAGCGGGAGGAAGCCAGAACAGCCAGGGAGCTAGCTTGGGGACTTTGATCTGTGGCCGCTTGTTTGAGTTCACAGGGAACCAGATGCCCCACAGCTATAGGGACAGATAAGGGAAGTAATGACTTTTCCTGACAAACATAAACTGCCTTCACAAGATTTCCAGAGAATGCCGATTTTAGGGTTTTATTTATCTGCTAGCGAGCCTTCCATTTACCTCGTCAGAAGGATCAGGCTAAACTGAGCCCAGACCGTCATTTCGGCCATTGTCAGTGGCACTGTCATTTTGGAGGGTGCTCTTGGACCTAACAGACCTGAGGTCTAGGAATGGTGCTGGGTATCCCTGTGGATTCCAGCTGAGGTCCAGGAGTGGGGCTGGACATCCCTGTGAACTCTTACTGAGGTCCAGGAGTGATACTGAACATCCCTGTGAACTCATGATGAGGTACAGGAGTGATGCTGGCATCCCTGTGAGCTCCAACTGTGGTCCAGGAGTGATACTGAACATCCCTCTGAGCTCCAACTGTGGTCCAGGAGTGATGCTGACATCCCTGTGAGCTCCAACTGTGGTCCAGGAGTGATACTGAACATCCCTGTGAACTCATGATGAGGTACAGGAGTGATGCTGGCATCCCTGTGAGCTCCAACTGTGGTCCAGGAGTGATGCCGAGCATCCCTGTGGACTTGATAGCACGGCCAGATGTCTCCTCTCAGAATCCCAGCACACATGGCGCTGAAACTTACGTGCACTCGGAGGGATGTAGAAGGATCACAAAGTTGGCTAAGCTGAAGCTTTCACCACCTCAAAGTAGAAACTACACATAATTACAGAAAAAGAGAACAGTTTTTGTTATGCGTGAGTGCGGCGGAATATGAGAAATGCATGCCCATCATACTTGTGCTTTAAGTAGGAATTCTGCTTTGTTAAATGATACATTTCTTGTAATTTACAAAGTTACTGTATGTAAAATAAAAGGTGTAGATGTAACTCTCCACCTTCAAACCAGGAAAAAAAAAGTTGAAAGTTTCAAAGAAAGGCTGTTTACTCTTCTTTGATTTTTGTCTTCTCGAGTTTCAAAAGTGTTGTCATGGGAAAGTTCTGTTTCTGTTCTCTTTAGCCCAAAACTCAAGACTTACCTCGTGACTAAGAGTTGCTTCAGGAAAGAGTTGTTTCATGAATGTCAGGATGTAGAAAGACGGCTGCCTCTTTCCTGCCTCTCATATGCCATTTAACAGCCTCCTACTCAGCCAGAATTGGCAGAGTGGCTGAGCGGAGAACGCGCTCCATAAAGGGAATAATAAACAGGATGTATTCGCACAATAGGAAAGGGAAATGAGGCAGATTTCAGCACAATGTGAATTGATTTACTTCAGACAATGAATATCTTCCTATCAAGGCTATACAATTAAGGTCCTGCATACTTAAATTTTCTTTAAAGTGGCAAATTTTCTTTCATTAAGGAAATTAGAATAATCTGTTCACCCCCACTCTTCTGTGTGTATAATTATTACTTAAACCGTGATTACTATGCTTAAGAAATGTCAGCCTTGATTTAGCCCCACCTGGTCCCCAACTCCCACTTCATTTCAGCTTGTGTATTAACTTAGTAAATTGCTTTCCAGGTTCTCCAAAGCAGATCAATTGCACTGCAGGCCGCAATGAACAGCATCCCCATAGCCAGGCTCTTTGCAAGGTGTCTTTGCAGATTTTACCATGAAAAGGAAAGTCCATTTCCTTTCTCTTTAAACCTGGGTTGGCCCTGTGGCTTGCTGCTTTTGCTAAGATGTGGTAGTAGTGATAGCCTGTCACTTCTAAACTTAGATGGTTTGTTTTTCTCTTGAAAATATGTCACCATGCTACTACAACATGAATTAGCCTGGACTAATGTGTAGAGGCTGAAAAATCACATGAAAAGTAGTCCCATTGTTCCTGCTGATGACAAATGACCTTGAAATATGTGAATATGGTCTAGCCAAATGCAGAAAAGCCACTGATTGGACGACCCATGGCTGACTCAGGTGCATGAGAGGGTTTAACCCAGATGATAAAATAAGTAACTACTGTTTTAAACCATCCCATTTGGGGAATTGTTACACAGCAGTACTGATGGTTGCATTAAATAATTCCATTCTTAAACATTTTATTTTATCCTAAGACTTATTATTGATCATGGGACACAGGGATACAGACTTATAATACCTGTAATACTTTGGAGTTATGCTTTGAGACTTTTCATGTGAACTGGGTGTGATGTACTACTTTTACTAATTACTCATACCCAACTTGTATGACCTCTGCTTTAGTCAGCTTGGACTACCATAACAGGATATCAGCAGCTGGGTGGTATTAATGACGAAAACTTCTTTCTTGGGATACTAGAGGCTGAGAAGTCCAAGATTAAGGTAGAGACTAATTGGTTTCTTTGTGGGGACTGTCTGCTGTTGCCTTATTACTATTTCCCAGTGATGGAAGCAGGAAGAGAAGGTGATGGAGAGGGAGAGGAGGACTGAAAGAGGGAGAAGGGTGAGGCAGGAGAGAGACAGTCTGCTTTCATGTCTAATTGTAAAAAATGACCCAAATCCCCCCTGAGCAGGATCCCACTAATATGACCATGTTTAATTTTAATTACTTTCATACTCCATGTGCAGTCTCCTTGGAAATTAGAGCTTCAGTATGTGAACTTTAGAGAATATAACTCAGTTCATAACAGCACTGCTTAAAGAGGCCTTCTCTTGATATCTGGTATTTACACTTAGATTTTTCTAACAAAGGAGATTAAAAGCAAACAGACAAAAGTTGTATTTAAGATATTCTTCGTAGTGCTCATTCAAACGGCCTTCTTGCTAATAATTTTTTATATGCAGTAATTTCTTGCTATGTCCATCTACAAATTTCTAGTCAGTTAAAATGGAGCATTTTAAATTCAATTCAGCACAGTTTTTCCATAAAGTTAGGAAATAAATAATTAGTAAACTGGAAATTTTTCATAATTTGCAGGCAAAATGTTCAGGTCATTCCTTCTCTGCCTCATGTGTTTGTTATTACCTTACAATTTCCAGGACTATATTTAAGATACCAGTAATATCATCTAGGTCTCAGAGAGTTGTTTCTTTTTAATGACATTGGAACGTTTCTTAAATGGAGTAACTGATCATGTAAAGCATACTGTTCCCATGACAACCTCAAGATAATATTTAAAACTATATAAACCTCTTTCTTCACAGGGGAAAAATGTACATACAAGGAATTTATTTCAAGATAACCAAAATGACATAAGTTTTTGTTTGATACAACTAATGTTAATATTAGCATAAATGCTGCTCTGTCTTAGTTATCTTTGCGTATGATTTCAGTCACTTTCTTCAGAGTGCATTATGCATTGTGCTGATTTTTGCAGTCTACCTTGCTGCCATCTTGAATTATTTTAATTGATTCATTTAGTCTCTAAAGTAGACTTCAGTAAGGTTTTATAATGTGATAGGCACTATCCTTAGTTCTAGGGATACAGTGACAACCCAGTAAGAAAAAGGTACTACTCCTGGAAACTTACAAGCTACAAATGAATATGAAGCACACTGTCCAGCACCACAATCTGTTATGAAAAAAAGCAAATCAAGATAAATGGATAGAGTGGAGGGATCCAGGTTCTAAGATTTAAACAGCCGTGTGTGTGTGTGTGTGTGTGTGTGTGTGTGTGTGTGTGTGTGTGTGTCCTGGCCAAGAAAAAAAAAATAGCCACTGTCAGGGCCTTGAAATGGTAACAATTTTATTTTAAAATATCATACTCAAGTAGCGTTCCCTATTCTTTTGATGATATATTTCTTAGATTTTTGTTTTATAGAGACAAGGTTTTACATAAGGAGACAGAGTATGTTCTCCATGGAGGGTTCTAAGATGAATTGTTGGAGCATTTGAATCTGCCTGGCTTTATCGAGTTAGTGTTAAGTTGGAGTTTGTAAGCCTATTGGTCATTTTTGCTCCACTTCCTGTCACTAACTATTTAAAAGGATTTATCGTCACCTAAAACACCTAAGATCTTTTGCACACTGTTTTAAACATTGAGGCTAGCTCGTCAATAGGTAAACCATGGTGCTTACCATCCCAACACTGTGTATTCTTGTTTGTGCTCAGCTGTCAGGATGGTAGGTCAGAGACTCTTCAGTAGTGTACAAGCATTTAAACTCTCATGCCACCATCTACCAAGTGTAGATGTCATGCAAATGTATACATGCTTATGCTTAAAACCTCCAGGTTGCAAAATGGAGATTCATTTATTCTGAAAATAACTATTTGAACATCAATAGATGACAGATGACTACTATTATATGTGTTTGGTGATACAGTAACCAACAAAAAGACAAAATTAAAACAATGAACAGTGAACAGGAATGTTGGAAGATTTATATATGATACATATAATGCTTGGAACATCATAACAAAGAAATGTTAGCTGTATATTTCTTTCTACAGAAAACATACCTTTCACTCCAATGCTACTAATGACAGTTGATTGTTAAACTAAGGACCATGATGCTGGAATGTAACATGTTCTTGTAGGTTCAAACTTTTGATGGTCTGACACTGGCTCATTTAAATCATGCATATTTAAGCACAGCACAATTTGGAAAAAAGTTTCCTGGTGATAATTAACTCAGTCCTGTGTGCGCAATAAAGCTTAAGGCATGACTACACCAAAACTCTTTGTAAAGTACATGTAACATCTCCCATAAAGATGGGGTCTATAGATTAACTGAGAAAGCAGGCTCAAGGTATATGATAAGGGTCTGGGTGAGCATAGCACTATAGATTGATTGAGATAAGAGTCTGAAGGAGCCAGATGTGGTCTGGCCATATAGATAGCACAGAGGCTACCAGGCTATTGACCACATCCATTTCCAGTCTTCTAGGTGGAAAACAGGGATATATATATATATATATATATATATATATATATATATATATATATGAAGAGATGACCTTGCATGTTTCACATTTCTGAGTTCCTTAGTGCTTATCTCTAAGCACAAGGACCTCCATGTGCCAATGTATAAACAACTTCTTGGAGTTTTTATAGCTACAGAACAAAAGAAATCCAAAAATCAAAGCATTTTTCCAAATATATTTATTAGGTAGCTCATCAAACATCTGCAGACTTGGAGGTCATTGAGGATGAAGTCCTCCCTCAAAGTCAGGTTATTAAACCTGAGACTAAAGCTTCAGCCTTTGGACTGTTTAAAGGAATAGAATCTGAGTTGTTTATTTGGACCCAGCATGAAGACTGGACATTCTGAACTCCCCTGAAGACCACAAGTTGACTATGTAGCCAAGAGACTATTTGATAAAGAATAAAACCATACTATGGCACACACACACACACACACACACACACACACACACACACACACCATACACCTTCAACCCCACCCTTTACCCCTGCTTAAGAGTTAATGCTGATGGAGCCATCAGGAAGATACCCCCAGACAAGAACATATCACATGGACAAGAAGATACCCCTGAGAAAAGCCATTTGTTCTGAGGATTTTAAGAAACAGTATAAAACCTACCTAAAAGTATAAGTTGACACAGTGGTACCTTCGCTTGTGTACTCTCATTCCTAAAAGCGTTTTTCTCCACAGTGGTCTCTGTCCACGCTTTCTGAGAGATTGTTTCATCTGCTGTGGTCCCTTTAGCTGTGGCCCACTCTCACCCATGAGAGCCTCCTATTATTCTGTAATGAACTCTGTCTTCTACACTACATGTGTCTCATTTAATTTATTGGAAAGAGATCATGATGACAGGAAAGCTGAAGGAAGACCAGAAGAAGGCCTCACTAATATATTGCTGGAAAGCTCAAGTAGGTGGGTTATAGTAGAGCAGGGAAATCTCTGTTGTAGTTATTGAGTGCTATCTGTTGATGCTCTTAGCTTTTAGGGTGGTGAAAGCTAGTAGTCTATGAAGCTAATACATTTCAAAATATTTTACCAGATAGAAAAGGAAGAATGTTCAATCAGACACAGAGGTGGCTGATGAAAAACAGGATTCCTATGAAATTACAGGTGATCTTGCCCAAGTGTTATTGTTCAACCCAGAAAGGCATGTCTGTTGAGAAAGCTTGTCTCCTAAGACAGTCTGTCTCATCTTGGACAAACAATTTCAGGAAATAGAGACTGAAGACAAGCACTTAGTCCCCTAAGGCTGCCATAATTTCCTTACTCGCAAGCCCCTCAACCCAACTCCTATACAGAGTCTCAGTGAGCTTTTCCCTCCTACAGACCCTTCCATTTCCCTCAGGAGAGAAGCTCCCTCTCAGTGCATGTGATAATAAACATAGTCTCATCTGTTGAAGGCCAGACTCTGGTCTCCTTCTGCCTTCTGTATCTTTACACTGCCTCTGAAATCTAACTGTGACTATTAAGGGGACAAAGACAGCCCAAGGTAACTTTACCTCTAGTTTTGCAAGATTCCAACTCTTGGCAAATCACCAAAGTCTAATCAGTACATCAACCTTGTAGAAGTTGTGACATAGCTGTGGTTTTAAAAAATGTGTGACAGTCTCTGGTTTTTCATTAGATGTAGAATTATAACTTACATGTCTTTCTGCTTGCCTTTAGAGGTTAATTCTATGCAGCATAACAGTAAATGTAAGGAAAACGACTATAGCTAAAAAATTCTTTTGTAAGATACTCAACTCAGAGAAGCAAGCTGGAAAATACTATAAAGTACACGAAGAGTCTGCCATGTTTATATCCACAGAACAGAAACTGAGTTAACCACATCTTGATGTCTGGGGAGAGTATAAATTAGTTTAACTTTAGAGAGAAATTTGACAATATCAAATCATATTGTATTTAAATACCTTCCATAGTACAGCATTTATTAATAAGTTCTGGGCAAAGCAGTGCATGGATAATGTGTTGGGTTATGTATTTAATCATTGTTTCTATAAGCATGAAACTAGAAAGAACTCAGGTGTCTACCAAAAGGAGAATGATGAATTGCTGTGCGTTTGTATAACAGAATACTACAAAACAGTTAAGATTAATTAATGAAAAGTATGGAGAGATCTCAAAAATATAACCTTGAGTAAAAAGCAGGTCATGATTTTGTTGTGAAATATCAGTTTAAGATATGTTGCATTCTTTTATGCTGTGGAATATTTATTGAATGATGCAAAGATATGTTGCATTCTTTTATGTTGCATTTGTTTAACTCTGTAAGGCTGTGTTACTTTGCCTGCCTAAAACTCCTGATTAATTTAATAAAGAGCTAGCAATCAATAGTAAGTAAGAATAAGTCTCTGTGTATTTATTTGGGAGCTGGGTAGTGGGCCCCAACAAGTAAAAAAAACAGGTATACAACCTCATTCATTCCCTTAATTTTTTCAACAATATTTTATTAAGCATTTTCTATATGCCAATTACACAAGATTGCTCAAAGTTATAGGACTTCAACACAGAAGGTGAGGGATGGACAGAGACAATGGTCTCAAAGAGCCCACATTCCTGTGAAAGACAAGATCTATGAAGCAGATAAGTAAGAAATGATAGTGCAATACATCAAAGATGGAGTAGAGAAAAATATGGTTCAGTAAGGTTTGAGATTGAAGGGACTCTTTGGTATAGGATACACAGAAGAAGTTTTCTGACAAAAAATTCTCTTTAAGTGTAGAACTAAAGGAAGTGTGAGGCAGACAGATAGAGACAATCTTTTCCAGACAAAGAAAACCAGTCCAGTCAATTTTCCATATCCACAGATTCCATACCATTAGAGCCAAACAACTTTGGATCCTAAATAGTAAGGAAAATAGGTGACTATACTGATATAGTATAGCATTTCATAACATTTCATCATGATAAAGCACAGTTACATACACAACACACCTGATATTGAGTGTAATAATTGATCTAGAGATATTTTAAAGTACAAAGAAAGTCTGAGTGAATTACACACAAACTGTACCATTTTTGAGCATCCATGGACTTGGGCACCCTCTGAGTTCCTGATCCCAGTCCTCTACAGATTCTGAGCATAACTACACATGCCCTAACAAAAGACCTTACTGTATTCACAAAACAGTAAGGAGGCCAATATGACAATGGAAAGAGAGATGAGACAAAGAAGTAAAAACACACAGGCAGGTCACAGTAAAGATTTTGCTTTGGTTTGGTATAAAATTAAGAACCATTAGAGATATTTCAAAAGATGAGTTTTATAGCATTTTTTTTTTCACTCAGGTACTGGACTGAGAATCAACTATAAAAGATCAAGAACAGAAATTGGGAGACCAGTTATGAAGTTTCAGGTTGTACAAAGGGGAAAAAATGATAGCTTGGACTAAGTTTAATTCTGGATTCTATTTTTAAATTTTATTGTATTTAGTTGTATGTATGTTTTGTGTGTGTGTGTGTGTGTATGTGCGTGCGTACGTGCGTGCGTGCGTGCGCGTGTGTGTGGTATCTGTGTGTACGTATATGCCAGTGTACATGTGTAGAGGTTAGAAGGCCACTTGGAGAAGTTGGTTCTCTCTTTCCACCATGTAGATCTCAGAGATCAAACTCATTCTCAGCCTTGCTGGCAAGTGCCTTTACTTATTGAGCTCAGATTCTGGATTCTACATAGAAACAGAAGAATTAGCTCATATATTGAACATATACTGTAGAAGAAACAAATTTGGGGTGGCTCCAAGGATTTTTTTCAAACGAGAAGAAGATAATTTCTATTCACTGAGACGGGAAAAGCTGAGACAAGTACAGACTCTAATATTTGTCAAGCCAAATAATGCTCCCAAAATATTTTTGCATCATAATCCTCAGGCCTGTATATATGTTAATACATAAGGTGTGATAATCAATAACCACTGACAATTTGATTGAATTTAGAAATACTTAGGTATTAATTTTAGATATGTCTATGAGAGGATTTCCAGAGACGTTTGCCTGAGAAAGGGAAGTGTAGTCTGAATGCAGGCAAAACAATCCCATGAGCTGGGGTCCGAGAATGAACAAAAAGGAAAAACCAGATGAACCATAGTATTCTTTCCCCTTTCATTGTTTCCTAGTCCGCACTGTGGACCAAGTGACTCCCTCTGCCATGTCTTCC
This sequence comes from Peromyscus eremicus, assembly GCF_949786415.1. Classification (NCBI taxonomy): domain Eukaryota; kingdom Metazoa; phylum Chordata; class Mammalia; order Rodentia; family Cricetidae; genus Peromyscus; species Peromyscus eremicus. The sequence continues at coordinate 89,122,105 of NC_081421.1, read as the reverse complement.
TCACCACGATGGACTGAATTTTTCTGAACTATGGTCAATATAACCCCTTCTTCCTTAAGGGGTGTGTGTGTGTGTGTGTGTGTGTGTGTGTGTGTGTGTGTGTGTAAGAGGCATTTGATCACAGTAATGAGAAAAAAGCTAATATGTATTGCAAAAAGGACTTCGCAAATGCGATTAAGTTAAAGATGGTGAAATAAGGATACTATTCTATTGTTACATTGTAGATTCTGCAACCATAAAGGTCCCTTTTCAAAGTGAGGAAGGTCAGTGACTACAGGAGAGGCTGATTCTGGGGTGTTGCAATGCCTTTGCCTTAGTTAGGATTACTGTTGCTATGACAGAACACCATGATCAAAAGCAAGTTGGGGAGGAAAGAAATTATTTGGCTTATATATCCACATCACTATTTATCATCAAAGGAAGTCAGGACAGGAACTCAAACAGGGCAGGACCTGGAGGCAGGAGCTGATACAGAGGCCGTGAAGGGGTACTGTTTACTGCCTTGTTACTCATGGCTTGCTCAGCCTGCTTTCTTTTAGAACCCAGGACAACCAGCTCAGGCATGGTATCACCCAAAATGGGCTGGGCCCTCTCCCATCAATCACTAACTAAGAAACTGCCCTACAGCCTGATCTTATGGAAGCATTTTCTTAATTGAGGTTCCCTCCTCTCAGATGACATTGACTTGTTGTTAAGCTGACATAAAACTAGCCAGCACACCTCTCATCATGCTAAATATATGGATGCTATCTCTCCTAATGTAGCTTCTCTCTGGGGCTGAAGTACTATTTCCCTCCATGGCTCTGCGTCTCCTATGCAGCGCCTCTTGGATTTTGAAGAGAAGATTCTTTCATCCCTTATGGCCTCATCACACTGTCTCTGCTACCATGTTGTCTCTCTCCTAATTGTTCTTCCACTTCAAGGACCCATCATGTCCCCTTCTAATAGTAGTGAGACATACCTAGTCAAGCTCCTTCTTAAGGTTATTTTCATATCAGCTCCTTTCCCAATCCTGCATTAACTTCTAACGTAAAGCACTCTGTTAAACCGACAATCAAAAATTTGGTGCCTTTGAAAAGCAATGCTACCTCAAGGACAAAATATTTCAAACTGTTCAGGAAATAATGAAAGATGTTAATTTCTAATGGTTTTACAATAACTAGCGCATAGATGAATATAACATGTAAGCATGACATTGATGACTCAGGAGGTAGAAATGCTGAGTCATGATTTGAGAGAATAGTTGAAGCTTATCTTTCTGGTTGTATTAAGAACAGTTAAAAATGAGAAGAGTCACTCTGCCACTTAATTTTAGGTCATACATATTTAAGTGGTACTATGCAAATAGGAAAATGCAAACTAAAAACTCATTGAGATACCATTACATCAAGGCTCAGTAAACTCTGTATCTCTATCTATATCTGTCTGTCTGTGTCTTTATCTCTGTCTCTGTGTCTCTCTCCAGTGTGTGTGTGTGTGTGTGTGTGTGTGTGTGTGTGTGTGTGTGTGTGTGTGATGATGATGATGATACAGACTGGACCCAGGCCCTTGAACATGCTAGACAAGTGCTCTAACACTGAGCTAAAGCCCCAGCCAGAAAAATAATTTTTTAGATAGCTGGCTCTTAAATGTTAAAAGCTCTGCAGGCCATATGCTATCTACCACAGCACTCTTGACTCAATCATTATAAAACCAATGTAGTCACAGATTGTATAAACTAGAGAATATGCCAGTTTCAGTACAATTCATTTGCAGAACAAAATGCATGGGGATATAGTTCAAGGGTACAACAAGTGCTAAGCAAAGACAAGGTCCCAGGATTCGGTCTCTAGCATCCAAGCCACCAAACACACACACGCACGCATGCACGCACGCACGCACGCACGCACGCACGCGCGTGCACACACGCACACACACATGCACGCACAAGCATTGCACATGCACACACAACAAATGGCTAAATTTGTTGAAGGTTTGGTGATCCTTACACTATAATCTCTAAAGTGCCTAAATTTAAAACACTAACTCTACCAAGTGCTGAAAATATGAAATTCTCTTAACTAGACCTGCTGGTGGGACTGTAAGCAGTACAACAACTTTAGAAAGTGCTTTAATACCTATTTTAAAGTTTACGTATACTGCTCTTACACTTCCTAGTCTGTTCCTCTTCTGGGTATTTAAAGAGAACTGGAAGTAGCCAGGCTCCGACTATAACTGTATAATCCAGACATTGGAAATGACCCAAATCTCTAGCAACAGGCAAATGGATAAACAAACTCCAATATGTCTATGCAATGAGCAAAATTTCAGCCACCAAAACAATAGGTTATTAATATTCACTCCATATGGATGCATTTCGAAATAATTTTTCAGAGTGAAAGGTGCCAAGCAATAAAAGTATAGACTTATGGATTCACTTGTATAAAATTCTAAAAGCAAAAATAAAATCTAAGGGAAGACGATGTAGATCAAGAGCTCCTTGAAGATGAGGGTGGAGGCAGGGAGGCCATGGAAACAGGATGAGGAAAGGTTACAGGGAGTCATTAGAGAAAACTGGGAATGTTCATTATCCTAAAGTGATGGTTTTCATAGATATATGTGTGTGTGTGAGATTCATAACATCTATGCCTCATTATATATAAATAACCTTTATATATAAATATGTCTGTACCAAAACTTAATAAACTGTAACAACATGTCAGATACATGTAAAAATAACCAAGAGAAAGCCAAAGAGAACACAGGAACCAGTCTTTCCTGTGCAGTCTAGAGCATACAGGGCAAGCCCGCTGCTTAAGCATCTCCACAAAACTGCCTACATATCAGTGTTTGGATTCAATTTGAAAAGTTATTAGAATCTTAAATAAAAGTGAGCTACAGAGGATGGTATAACGAATGTCTCATATGCAGCCTTGTGGAAAAAGATTCCAGCATAGCTAATGAATAAAATTTGTGCTGTAACATTTTTCTCATTTAAATGTCATCTTGGCTGTATTAATAGGTGACTTTCTGTGAGCTTTAAGCAGTGACAACAGTGACTCATAATTTAAGAGTTAAAACTAACATCACTACACTAAATGACCCAAGGGAGCCATCCTCATTAACATGATAATTCAGTCATGCAGAGTTAAGTAAACTTCAAAGAGTGGAAACAGGGATTTTATTAGGAGTATCATGTTCTGGGAGCACAGATGTTAGGATCTTCACAAAGTAAAATTCTCTCGTCCTGTGAGCACAAACATTGGCTGACATCAGATTACATTTATACCAAATGCAATAGGGTGTCCTCTCTCTGTCTCTCCCTGTCTTTCTCTGTCTCTGTCTCTCCCTCTGTCTCTCTCTGTCTCTCTCCATCTCTCTCTCTCTGTCTCCCTCTCTCTCTCTCTCCTTGAATAAAAAAATGGAACAATCAGCCTCTGTGATTTAAAACACAAACAAGGAGCCTCTGGTGACACCTGTGGAGAAAGCTTGCCGTCCCAATCCCCAGTGCCTGGCACCTAGTCTGACCACACTGAGGGAGCTCAGTAAACAGAAACAGGCTCTCCCCTACAGGGCTCACTTTCAAAATGCCAGTACTTTAGAGCAGCTTTAAAAGGATTAATGCTTAGTAAAGCAATCAGTGGATGGATAACCTTTCCAAGCTAGTAGCTTTGGTGGAAGGTCAGAAGCACTAGAAAACATAGCACTAAGATGCTACGGTAAAAGAGGCGGTGAGGTCGCTTACCTAGGCCAGGTATTGTGCAGATAAGTAACAACTTTACAGTTGTTATTTCCTTTAGACCTCACAGCAACTATGTGAGAGAAAAACTGCTGTCATCACTTTAGGCTGAACTAAGCTATTAGCTGGGTGTTTGTTAAGGAAATGGACTCCATCTTACGTGTGCGCTCCTATAGACAGAGACAAGCATGCATTCTAACACTACTAGTTCTGAGTGTGTTGCAGTTGAAGTAGGGAAATCAAGTACCTGGCTCAGGGTCTTGAGCCTTGTAAACAATGAAGTCAGGACTCATGCTTAGACCACAGCGACTAGATTCCCCCTGCTTACTACTCACTCTTTGTGCTCACAGACACTAGATCAAACCAGTCAGGTAGGGTGGTGCCCACCTGTAATCCTACACTTAGGAGGCGGAGGTAGGACAATCAGGAGTTAGGGTCCTCATCAACTACACAGAACGCTCAAGACCACATTGAGCTCCATGATATTGTCTCAAACAAGTACACTAGAGAAAATCTAAATGTCCAATGAGATGAAAGTGATTAAATACATTTGACTAGTTATTCTGTGGAGAAATATGCAACCATTAAAATGGCTAACTTAAAAAAGACCAAAGAGCTGAATGGGACAAGGCTCACGTTACTTGGAAAAAAGAAAAGAAAGAATCGTCTGTTTTTTATTATAATTGTGCAAAAATGATATATCCATATTAATAAAAATGAGAAAAAAAGAAAATATTAAGTAATATATTTTATTATAGTTATATATACTGTTTTTAATTTCCATTACTGTTATTTAATATAGCCTTCTAAGAATGACTTTGAAAGAGGAGAACAATCTGAGCACAGTGGCTCATGGCTGTAACACTGGGCAGCCAAATGGAAAAGAAGGGAAGAACCCAGTCAAAAGACTGACAACCCTCAGTTTACCTTTGTTTCCTTCAGCCAGTGCCCAGCCAGTCAGAGGGCCATATTTTTCATGGACTTCCTCACAACTGTTCTTCTCCAGTATAAAAGCCGACCTTCCTATGCTAGTTACCACATTAGACTACTACAGCCTCCACTAGGCATGTGTTACTATCAACAGAGACCTGGTGAGGATGAAGTCATGGCTCCTACTTACTAGTGTTTGAATCTCAGTTGCATTACTAATCAGCTTGAAACAAGAACTGAGTCAAACATCTGTGTTGTCGATTGTGACAGTGGTATTAACAGCCTACAAGTCACTGAGATATAAGGATTAATTAAGTGTAAATAATGTGTAGAATCCATAATCACTACTCACTAAATGTACATATCACTAAAATAATACTCATCAGTAGTATTCAGTTTCCTTATCAAAACCTTCAAGAGTCCCTGGGTGCTATACAAAGCTTTCCACGAGTCCTCATCATATTTTCATCAGCCCAATCTTTGTTTATACCTTCTTACATGTTTTTACAAGATATTTCTCTCTCACCTGGTGCTCTTTAGCAAGTTTTGGGTACTATGGAAAAATGAATCTAGTATGTTCAATCACTTTGAAATATTTTTCTCAATTAATACTTAAGAAATTGTCTATTAAAATAAAATGTTCTCTAGGTATGTTGTTTTTCTCATTGCTGTGACAAAATATCTAAAAAAAAAAAAAACTCAAGTAAGGACAGCTCTGTTTCAGCTCACAGTCTAACGAAGGCAGGGCAGTACAAGAATAATGTGACTAGCCACTTTGTCTTTGCAGTCACAGAGGTGAATGACAGTATTTAGTTGTGATTCTCCTTTTTCCCTTTTTTTCATCTTGGGATCACAGCTCCTGGGTGGATCTTCTCTCCTCAGACAAACCTCTGAAATCCCCTTATGGACACACCCAAAGGCATGCCTTATAAATGATTTAAACACTTATTAATCCAATGAAGTTAACAATCAAAATTAATCATCACAACAAGGCTAAGATTAGTGAATCAAAATATGTTTATGGATCATTTAAAACAGAGATAGGCTAATACCATGGCAAAGACTTGCAAAAGTTGGGAAGATGTCTCAGACAATGGAGTAACTGCTGTGTAAGCATAACTGATCATGACCCCAGAACTCTGATAAAGAAAGAAAAAAGGGCACAGTAGTACACACCTGTAATCTTGGCACTGGGGAGATGGAGATAAGCAGGTCTCTGGGGCTTACCAGCCTAGCCCACTCATCAAATTCTAGGTAAGTGAAAGACCCTGTCCAAGGCCAGTGCCAGAGGAAAAGCATATGAAATGTTCTCTGGCCTATACACACACACACACACACACACACACACATACATACTTAATACATATGTACATTTGCACACACATGAACACACACACATACAAAAAATAGACAAAAGGACTCAGAAAATCTTATCTCTATTTGTCATCATGTAATTCATTAGTCTAGCATGTGAAAAAGTCAAATGGATCTTGCTGGTTGCTAGTGAACTAACAGAAATATTTAATGTGATCCTGTTACAGATGTTATCCCAGGCTTGACTCTTTAGTATAGAATGTCAGTGCAGCCCCAGACATGTTACATATGCCTACTGATTTGGTGAACATATTCTAGTCCACAGCCTTAAGGAAGTAGGCTCTGAAGCAGGTCCATTCATGTGGTAAGGGTTAGTAAGCAATAGTATCACTGCAGAGTTTTTTACTGCCTTCTACCAAGACACAAAATGAAGGTTAACCAGCCATGTGGTCCCTATAGAATATCATGTTAATATACACATTGGTGACATCCCATTAACCATGACTGATGGGTGAGAGGTGGCAAGTACTTCAGATGACATAAGAAGCAGACTTCCTGGAAATGGAAATACGGGGCCTGCTATATCCATGAACTTCTTTAGAGAGCATTGGTCTGTGGCGTAACACTTCACATACAATATCAGTAGAAAACTCAATGCATAAATATCTCCCTTGTGTTTTGGAAGCAAAAATTCTATAGTTGGCAATACCAACCAACTGTCCTGGTAGTGTCGGGCTTTGTGCCACCAAACCGACGTCCAAGGAGCATCATGTAATGGGACACAGGTAAAGCCACGGAACACATGGCAATACATAGATTAACAGTTATGGGTTTAGATTAGGCCATACAGTTTGTAGATAATATAAGCCTCTGTGTGTTAACTTGAGACCAAGTGGCTGTGGGACGCGGGTGGGAGGGATTCGTCCCAACCTTGGGGCCAGGCAGGACCAGAGAAACTTCCGGCTACAGTTTTGTTTTTTGTTTTCATTTTTTGATATTTTGTTTTGTTTGTTAACTTAACACAGGCTAGAGTTATCTGGGAAGAGGAACTTAAGATGCCTCCATCAGATTGCCTGTATGCATGTCTGTAGGGCATTTTTTAAATTAATGATTGATGTAGGTTGGTACAGCCCACAGTGGACAGTGCCACTTCTGGGCAGGTGGTCGGTCCCTGAGTTGTATAATAAAGTAGGCTGAGGCAGCCAGAAGCAGCAAGCCAGAAGCAGTGTTCCTCCATGGCATCTGCTTCAGCTTCTGTCTCTAGGTAAGTTACTGCCTTGAGTTCCCACCAGGACCTCGATCAGAGATGGATGAGACTTGAGAGTGATAAGAAAAAATAAACCCATTTGCCCTCCAAGTTGATTTTAGCCATTGTGCTTTATCACAGCAATAGAGACTTGAACTAAGACACCAGCCCCTTTAACTAAGAAAAAGACTGTATTTGTTGCAATGGAGTGAAAGAGGCACATCTGTCTGTAAAGAGTATTAGAACGTAGAGGTCTTTGGAATCACTTTGCTCTCATTCAGAACTCTGTGCCACTACCTACTGGCTGTGTGCCTTGAGCAAGTCACGTTGTCTCTCTGATTGTCATCTTTCTCATCTGTAGACTGAGTACATACAGTGCTAATACCCCACAGACTGGTTACAAACATAATGTTAAAACTGCTTATAACAGATAATGTTAGCTATTATTTTTATTACATTGAAAGTGTTTCCAATATCATGTGTAGCTAGAGTTTTGCTGCCTGGCCCACAGTCAAGACAAATCTTTGTCACCCGCCAGTCCCACAGCCACTCAGACCCAACCAAGTAAACATAGAGACTTATATCGGTTACAAACTGTATGGCCATGGCAGGCTTCTTGCTAACTGTTCTTACAGCTTAAATTAATCCATTTTCATTAATCTATACCTTGTCACATGGCTCGTGGCTTACCGGGATCTTCCCATGTGGCTTGTCATGGTGGCGGCTGGCAGTGTCTCTCTATCTCAGCCTTCCACTTCCCACTATTCTCTTCTCTGCTTGTCCCGCCTATCCTTCCTTTCTGGCCACTGGGCAATCAGTGATTTATTTATTGACCAATCAGCAACACATTTGACATACAGACCATCCCACAGCACTTCCCCTTTTCTTTTCTTAAAAAGGAAGGTTTTAACCTTTACACATCTCCAAAGTCAGCTTGGTATATTTGGGAATTTGAGCGTAGCTTCTCTTACTACTTCCTGCTGGAGGGGGGCGCTGTATCTTATGGGGACACAAAGAATATTTTAGGATTATGGAGTAGTCCATGAGGGTGTATCGTCTGAGCCAGTTGCCTTGAAATGGTTCTGGATGTTGGATCATCTGGGCCATGGTGTCATGGAGACCTTTCAGGTGGTCTTGGCTGGTCAAACCTGATGTATCTTAATCTGGAACAAATCCATAGCCTCTGGCTTTCTGTGGAAACAAAAGCAGAGCCTCCTTTCCAAAGCAACATATCCTTACAACCAAATTTTGAAGTCAAGGTACCTTTAAAATATACATTTTGGCATAACTCAACAGCTTTTGTAATCAAATGTTTTTCTTCAGTTACAAATATCAAAGAGAACATAATCTAGATTCTCTGTGTGGCAGCCATCTTTACGTGGCTTATTTTTTTTATATTAGCTTGAGCCTATTGCTTTAAACTGCAGCCTTCTAAGCATGAAAAGGCGCTGGCGCTGTGGCTGTTGGCTCCGCCCACTTCAGCTTCCCAACATGGCGGTGGTACCTTTTCCGCCAGCTCTGGGAGCCATCAACTCTCAGAAATAGTGGGTCTATGCTTCTATCAAAGCAGTGCGTAGCCCAGAAACCTCTTTTTTTTTTTTTTTGTAATAGCAAAGGCTAAATCCACCACACAGCTTAATGTGCCACTTGCAGAGGCCTCATTCCCGCCATACTGCAGGTTGAGCGCACATGCCAGGAACCCACCATAGTAGCTCAAACACTCAGGCTGCCACTAACTTGAGAGAAACAACTACAGGAACTGTCTTTAGCTCCGTTTTAGAATCTTTTTTCTCAGGTTTTAGGTGGAAACTCTTGCCAACACATTGGGCTCCATTTGTAGCTAGAGTTTTCCTGCCTGGCCCACAGTCAGGACAAATCTTTGTCACCCGCCAGTCCCACAGCCACTCAGACCCAACCAAGTAAACACAGAGACTTATATCGGTTACAAACTGTATGGCCGTGGCAGGCTTCTTGCTAACTGTTCTTACAGCTTAAATTAATCCATTTTCATTAACCTATACCTTGTCACATGGCTCGTGGCTTACCGGGATCTTCCCATGCGGCTTGTCATGGTGGTGGCTGGCAGTGTCTCTCTATCTCAGCCTTCCACTTCCCACTATTCTCTTCTCTGCTTGTCCCTCCTATCCTTCCTTTCTGGCCACTGGGCAATCAGTGATTTATTTACTAACCAATCAGAGCAACACATTTGACATACAGAACATCCCACAGCAATCATGGACCGAGTAGTTTGAAAAGATGTGTCTTAGCAGAATCCCAGAAGATGGTTATATAGTTATATAGGCTCATAAATTCACTTTGGTGAATTCAATGGAAAGGATTAAGGGTTACTTTGATCAAAGAAAACATAAGGGCATATATAGCATAGCATACACAAAGCCCTGGTTTCAACTCCTAGCATTGAATAAACCCTGTGTGGGGGGGTTTATTCATTCTCAGATACATCCAAAATTCAAGGTCATCTGCTACATAGTGAGTAAGAGGCCAGCCCAGGATGTGTTAGCCTCTGTCAAAAAGAGAGAGCAAGAGCAAGCAGGAGAGAAAAGTGATTTTTTTTTCCTTCTTTATAGTATATAAATAAGTAAGGTCAGAGTCTGAAAAAAAAAAGTCTGCTAAGAAATTATTCAAAGAGAGGTAAAGGTGACTAGGAATGGGCTGAACCATGACAGAGAACAAGAATGAGTCAATAAATGTCACCTTCCTTGTGTCATTTGTTTAGGGCTTCCCTCAGGTAAGGATTCAGTAAGGACCTCCAGTTCACAGTAGGGGAAAGAAGTTTGAATGTTCATAGACAATGCAGGGTTGATTTATGTGAGACTGACTGCATCATGATCATAGGACAGTGTGGGATCTTATAAACACTGTCAGAGGGGCAACAGAGCAAGACTTCTTGTGTCAGGGCCTCATCCCCAACTGTATGTGCCACCTGGATCCTGCTCACCTACCTCCATACTCCTAAATTTCACCATCCATAAAACAAAATGTAATATTTTATATGGTTGCTATAAAATTATATGAGTAAAGGAGTAGACATATGTAGAGTGTTTAAACCAGCACCATGCACAAAGTGAACCCTGTGTAAGTACACCAGAGACACAGCCTATAAATGGGATGCCAGCTGTCTTTCAAACTCACTGACTTGATTCACTTTGTTCTTAATTAGTATGGATAATACATTTGTGAATATATACAATGCAATGTTTAAATAGCTTCAAACTTTCCCTTTCTAATGAACTAATTTCTAAGACCTATTTTTTTATTTATGGATATGGTTTTGTGTGTGTGTGTGTGTGTGTGTGTGTGTGTGTGTGTGTGTGTGTGTACCACATGAACACAGGAGCTCACAGAGGCAAAAGAGGACATCAGTTCCTCTGAAGCAGGAGTTCAGGCAGTTGTGAGCCACCTAAAATGGGTTCTGGGAACTGAACTCTAGTCCTCTGAAACAGCAGCAAGTACTTTTAACTGCTGAACCATCTCTCCACCCACCTCAAGAGCTGTTATTGTTTATGAAAATGAGAGGAGGGAAGGCAAGATGTTGAGCCATGCCAAGTATTCCCATAGGAGGTGACTGTCACCCCCTAAGTCAAGTGAAAACCGTTTACACAATCATGCATTCTATTTTCCCTAAATTAGATAAAAGACCTGAATACCTTCCTCTAAAATGCTTACATTTATGTTGGCCATTCAAGGGCTTGCACACATTAACCACATCTGAATATTTTATAATGTGAATGTGAGAGACAGCCTGGTAAAGCTCTGCTGCTGGTACCCTGCAGCAAAGTGATGAACAACAGATGAAGGTGCCATAACAGAGAGTTCTTCCCTTGGTGCAGCAGAGACTCCCAGAGGCATTTTTTTCCCAACATAACAGGGACTACATAAGCAGACTATTCTCTCCAAAGTAGTTTAAGCAATAGTACCCCAAATGGAGGTACCCTGAAGAAGCTTTCTGCCCAATGCCCTGCAAAATCATGTACCCCAGACACACACCTCTGACATTTCCAGCTGTGTTGTAGTTGTGGCTGGCATATGGTATTTCAGTAAAAGAATCTTCCCATCAACAAAAGCCCTCCAAACCCTAAAAGCCATGAAAAACTATAGGAGCAGACAGGATGCACACAAAATGTTGCCATTTGGGGCCTACAACAGTCTCAAATTTTCTGTGACAGTGAAATCATCATTTTGGATTATTCCTCTTATACAATCATTTGATAATTTTTCAGGCACTAGTCTTAGAGGAAAATCTCACCCACCCACCCATCCTCTAAAGACTTGAAATCAGCCAGATAAAGGTCAATGGCAGACCTCTATCTAGATAAGACAAAAGGCAAGAAATTGGAAGGTTCCAAAGACAAGACATAGGTCATAACATTCTAATGGTTAGGGGTTTTACTGTTGTATCACAGCATGACTGTCAGGGACATGGAGGACAGTAGGAGCAACCATTCCACCACAGCCCTTTAACTAAACTTAATATGCCAGCCCTAGGATAAAAGCTTATCAAGACATTCACAATTCCTGCACATTCTCTTTTATTTCACAGTTCCACAGCCCTGTAGTATACACAAGCCAGTGGCACCTGCTGGAATGCCCAGGCTCTTGTGTCTCTAAACAATGGTTTTGAAAGAGATAGGTGGATAGTAACAGGAAAGGAGATAGTTGATTAAAAGTGAGAAATTCTTCTGGGTTGGGCTAGTGCTGGAACCCAGGTCCAGGCCGCAAGAAAGTCTGAGCTGGAGGTGTACCCTTGACTTCTTACGGGTCATTTACATATAAAGCATCCTTTCTAACCATGCTCTATTGCATTACATGTCGCTGGCCAGTGGGGGTTCCAGTACTCATCTGCCATTGGATTCTTCCATGTGTTGACATTAATACTTCTAGAATCTCCCTTTTAGCTTTATCCCCCTTCTTAGGACTATAGCCACTATTTCTTCTGCCTCCTAGTCTGCCAGGGGTCTGATTCTCCTTTATGACTTCTGGCTTGTAAATGTTGGTGAAATACTAGAAATGCACTTCCCCTTCCTATGTGCTAGATTCCTACAGCATGCAACTGCCCACGAATAGTCCAACATAGGATTGACTCCCTGAAACAGAGGTCAGGAAGACACTGAAAACAAACACAGTAGTTTCAGAAGGTTAGATCCAGTGCCTGAGTGACAGAGCCACCTCCAGTTGGAGATGTGTGCTGTGGGATGTTCTGTATGGCAAATATGTTAATAAAAAAACACTGATTGGCCAGTGGCCAGGCAGGAAGTATAGTTGGGACAAGGAGAGAGGAGAATTCTGGGAAGTGGAAGGCTGAGTCAGAGAGACACTGCCAGCTGCCACCATGACAAGCAGCATGTGAAGATTCCAGTAAGCCACAAGCCACGTGGCAAGGTATAGATTTATAGAAATGGGTTAATTTAAGATATAAGAACAGTTAGCAAGAAGCCTGCCATGGCCGTATAGTTTGTAAATAATATAAGCGTCTACGTGTTTATTTTATAAGTGGGCTGTCAGACTACCAGGGCTTGGCGGGACCCAGAGAGAAAACTCCAGCTACAAATGGCGCCCAACGGCTCGAGTTTCCACTTTCAACCTGAGAATATTTAATAAGCAATTCTAAATAGAGCCAAAGCCAGGTTCCTGCTTCATGTCTCATACAGGCAGATAGACGCTGTAAAACACAGGTTTGAGCTACTGGCAGGTTCCTGGCATTTGCGCTTGACCTGCAGTATGGCGAGAATGAGGCATCTACAAGCGGCACATTATGCTGCTGCTGTGTGGTGGATTTAGCTTTTGCTAATACAAAACAAAAAGAGGTTTCTGGGCTACATGCTGCTTTGATAGAAGCATAGACCCACTATTTTTGAGAGTTGATGGCTCCCAGAGCTGGCAGAAAACATACCAGCACCATGTTGGGAAGCTAAAGTGGGCAGAGCCAGCAGCCACAGCACCTTTTCAGTCTTAGAATGATGCAGTGTAAAGCAATAGGTTCACAATAAGACTGATTCAGATGGAATAGTTTACAATGTATGTAAAAATGTACGTAGGCTTAAAAGAGAGAGAAAAAGGAATATATACAGTTATATAAACAAATAGTTTTTAAAAATATAGTCTTTAAAAAAACAGTAAAGGTAATAAGCCATATGAAGATGGCTATCACACAGAGAATCTGGATTATGTTGTCTTTGATATTCATAACTGAAGAAAAACATTTGATTGTAGAAGCTGTTGAGTTATGCCAAAATGTATACTTTAAAGGTACTTCAAAATTTGGATGTAAGGATATGTTGCTTTGGAAAGGAGGCTCTGCTTTTGTTTCCACAGAAAGCCAGAGGCTATGGATTTGTTCCAGATTAAGATACATCAGGTTTGACCAGCCAAGACCACCTGAAAGGTCTCCGATGACACCATGGCCCAGATGATCCAACATCCAGAACCATTTCAAGACAACTGGCTCAGACAATACACCCTCACAGACTACTCCATAATCCTAAAATTGTCTTTGTGTCCCCATAAGATACAGCGCCCCCTACAGCAGGAAGTAGTAAGAGAAGCTATGCCCAAATTCCCAAATATACCATGCTGGCTTTGGAGATGGAACTGGTTCATTCCTTCTCTAAACCCAAATATATTCCTAAAATAAAAGGTTAAAAGATTCTTATGCCCCAAATCAAAAGAGCCCTCTGGTATGGGACAGAGAAAAACCAACATTTTATTTAAATCAGGTTGATTATAAATGTGATCTCTTTCTAAAAAAAGGGGGGGATATGATATAGATATGATAAGATAAAAGGGTAGATTAATGAACCTACCTTTAAAGAGCAACTTGTTTAAAATGTTTTACATTGGTATAGATTTTAGTTTATTGATACAAACTTAAAGTTAATTTTGTTATACTGTGTGTATATGTCTACTCTTGTTTAAGGTATTATGTTTATGTAACTCATTTAGATTATAATGGATAATTAAGAAATAGATTAATAATTAGTCTTCTATGATAGTCAAACTTGTAGCATGTTAGTTAAGTTTTCTAGGTATACATAAATATATTTCAGATAGATAGGTAATCTTCAAACACTTCAAAGACCTACAGAATATGGCATTTAAAATATTTTTAAAAATTTAGACTTTCTGGACAGTGAGACATGTCTGCTCCTGGCAGCACCGAATTTACTTCAGAGAGGAGGATGGGCATCAAAGACACTCTATATGGAGTTTATCTTCCTCTTGGAAAAAATAGCCATTTGGGCAAGAAACTGTTCTTGCCTGGACTGCTTGATTGACTGGACATGCAGGACCCATAAGAAGGTAACCACTGAACTTTGCTTGGCAAAATGGTCCTTCAGGTTCCTGCTTCACAGAGGAAACTGCCAGACATTCTATAGGACAAAGAGAAAAATGACTGAGAGACTCTAGGCCTGTGGGCTGAAAACAGATGTCCCAACTTTACAAGAGAACTTTGGATGACTGTCCAGGCTGCCAGCTGTCTCTGTCCTGCAAGACTCCCGAAAGTTGCTTGCATCCTTCTCCTATTTCTCAGGTAGTATTATATCCTTCTGAGGTCTTTGATGTAGTTGAAGCTAGATAGTTACAATTTTCCTTAGTTATGATAAAAGATAAGTTAAATATAAAACCTTAAACTCACAAATATAAGATAGATAGGATATCTTCTTTAATATTGTAACTGTAATTCTTGCTCGATAATTGTTTTGTTATATGTAATTTTACTATGTTAAAGTTAAAACCTTCCTTTTTAAGAAAAAAAGAAAAGGGGAAGTGCTGTGGGATGTTCTGTATGGCAAATATGTTAATAAAAAAAACACTGATTGGCCAGTGGCCAGGCAGGAAGTATAGGTGGGACAAGGAGAGAGGAGAATTCTGGAAAGTGGAAGGCTGAGTCAGAGAGACACTGCCAGCCGCCACCATGACAGGCAGCATGTGAAGATTCTGGTAAGCCACGAGCCACATGGCAAGGTATAGATTTATAGAAATGGGTTAATTTAAGATATAAGAACAGTTAGCAAGAAGCCTGCCACAGCCATACAGTTTGTAAATAATATAAGCGTCTGTGTGTTTATTTTTAAGTGGACTGTCGGACTGTCGGGGCTTGGCGGGACCCAGAGAGAAAACTCCAGCTACAGATGTGTCAATTGTCTCTGCCCTCTAGGGCTCCAAGATGCAGTGCATTTCAAGCCATCTTCTACCAGTGTTAGTAACTGAGTTCTAAGCAACATCATTGGGTCAGAAACAAAACCTCAGACCTTTTGAAGAAGGTCTAGAAACACCCAGAAAACCGTGTGTTTATTACTTATTTATTTGGGATAAATAATAGATGGAGCAGTTAGAGTTTTCATCTGAGTTGTAGGAAGTAACTGGTCCAAGGTTAGGTGGCAAATAATGATCTAGATGGCAGTGCCTGGCATATATATCTAGCTTAGACATCCAGTGACCCTGCTCTTAGCCCTGTTGTCCTAGATCTCTCTGGAGGATCCTGGGAATATCTATTTCTTGGTGGTTCCTGAAGTCTGGTGGTAAATGATGTCAGTGATGACAATCTATCACCATGTCAGAGGAAAGCCAATCCAGTGCAGTGGAGATGGCAACAGAGACAACATGAGCTCCTTCCAATTGGTCTGCACCAAGATCTTTTTTCCTCTAGTCTAATCCTGTTTCCTCCCACTCAAGGCTCTGGTACTAAACACTGAAGTAGAGAAAGATTCTCCACACTGCCTGGCAGCTCCCATCCAGGTGTAGGATGCTGTAGGTAGAGTTGGCACTTTTGCAGTTCCCATGAAAACAAAAGTGTCTGTCTGTTTTATTATTTAGTTTAGTCAGGCAGATAGAAATCTCAAATGACTCACTGTGAGTAATGAAGAAATTTACAAACTCCTTGACAGCAGGCTGATCTTTTTGCAATTTGTCCCTGCATACATGGCCATGGGCTAAGCAAACAACATAGAAATAATAAGTGTAAAGGGTAAGATTCTTCACCTCTTGTCAACTTTTAATATTTTAACAAAGTATTTTTTTATTTCCTGTGATGACTGATAGTTTCTAATATGTCGGATGCCCTTCCAGTTTGAGTGATGTGACAGTCTTACCACCCAGGACATCCCCAAGCTCCTTCAAACCAAGACAGCTGGGTATCCCAGCAAAACTACAAAAGCCTTGGTTGTTGTTTCCCTGTACCACAAAAGTATTGTATGTTTTGGGGCACATCTGCTGATATGTCCTAACATCAGATGTGAGATAAAGCAACAGTAAGCCTATACAAAACACTCCTTTAATCTTTTTTTTTTTTCATAAAAACTTTCCAATCAAGAAATACAAGTCAAGGACTCCATTTGACTAGGACTTAAGAGCAATGATTAATGAGTGAGACCTCATAAACCAAAAAAGCTTCTGAACATCTAAAGAAACAATCAATTGAGCAAAGAACAAGCCTGCAGAATGAGAGATAAACTTTGCCAGCCATACATCTGACAGATGATTAATATTGAGAATATATGAACTCAAAAAACAAGGAGAAAAAAAGAATGATCTGTTCAAAAAGTGTGCTAAAGATCTGGACAGTGTTCTCAAAAGAAGAAAATAAAGTAATTAAGAAATATCTCAATCTTCTGGCTGGATCTGACCTACATGCCTCCTCCTTGAGGATTAGCTTTCAAGATGCTGTGCAAACTTCTAAGGAAGGGAACCAATAATTCTACCCAATTGTGATGCCTATGAACCACAACAACAACCAGCATGGTACAATAACTCTAAGGATGTAATGCTGGCACTCATATCTTGGCAGTGACCAACAACTCTTTAATTAGACTTAAGGCTTATTTAACAGAAGGAAAATCGTGCCTGGTACTGGAAACCTAGCCAACCCAGAGCAAGAGAGGTCATGGTCTTAGAGGAGAACCTACTGCTGCCACTTTGTTAAACTAACATAATTCATAACTGCATCCTAAATATCTATTCTAATACCCACAGATAAGTGTAGCTCTCTCCCATCATCAAATAATCTTCTCCTTGCAACAGAAGGAGTGCATCACAGAAAGCACACCCAGGAAAAATGAGAGAAAACGTGATTGTGAGGTACCAGCCCCAACTGATACCCTACAGCTCTTATACCTAAGGCTCAGGGCGCATTGTGGAAGAGGAAACATAAAGATTATAAGAGCCAGAGCAACAGAGACTCTGCTGTGAGATTAAAAGTGACAGAGAAGTTTCACCAGTAATACATCAAAAACATGGCTGCCTAAACAAGACTTGAACAAGTACAACATGTACAATAGACATTCTAGCATGGAAGGGGGAAATCTCATAGGGCTCCACTCCAAGACAAATTACAAGAAACTAAGAAATGCTGAGAGGGGGAGAAATAGTCTTCCCCAAGGATGACCCCTAATTGATTATCTAACACCAAATGGTCAGCCCTGAAATCACACACACACACACACACACACACACACACACACACACACACACACATACACACACACATACACACACACGTATATATGTATGTATGTATGTTTTATGTATTTAACACTAAACACAATGAGCAGGGTATATGTTATGTGTGTGTGTGTGTGCGTGTGCGTGTGTGTGTGTGTGTGTGTGTGTGTACGTGTGTGATGTGTGCATGTGTAACAGTAACAGAGGAAAAGAGGCCATGAATTCAAGAAGGAGTTGAGGATAGATGCATACATGGGAGGGACCAGAGGAAGGAAACAGAAGGAGTAAATTAATGTAATTCTGTTTTAATTAAAAATATAAAAAGAGAAATAAAATAAGCCTAACCAACAAAAGAAGATGCCAAAATCCAAAATTTACTCACTACTTTCTGTCCTTTCTTTCTTTAAAACATGGGAAGATAGTCTAAGTGTTCCAGTAACGGTTGAGCAGTTTCAAACATTTTCTTATTTCTGGAAAAATTACTTAGTATGCTCAAAATATAATTATTAGCTTTTACAAACATTTGCATCCATAAAAGGAAGGCATGTCTCTTACTCCCAGCTCCTATAGCATCACTATACCAATCAAGGGGGTAGACTAGCTAAGCAATAATTGTGGTCATAACCCAGAAATCAGGTCCACAAAAACCCTGACATTTAATCACAATATGTAAATTTTCCCCCTCCCCATACCTTAGAGGAAAAATTTGACCAGATTTACTTAAACTTTAGTCTCAAATCCTATGACCTCAGTTCCCACCACTTCCTAGAGCATTCATCCTCACCAACAACAAAAATATTTTTCTTTACAAAGTATCAAAACACTCTGAAACACAAGAAAACCACAGCAAATATAGTAACCAAATTTCAAATATGATACAGATAATTATCACATTAGAGCATTTTAAATAACTCTGATTAATATGCTAAGTGCTCTACTGGTGAAAGGAAACAGCTTTGGAGAACAGATGGGCCTAGGTAAAAATGCTATTGTGCTGCAGTAGTGTAGCCTGTTGGCATGTGGTTCTTATACAACTATGTTGTAGGGTACACTACAAAAATAGATATTGAGAGATTAAAGAAAGAATAATAGATGACAGGAGAATCTTGAGGTCAACGCCAGCCTGGACTACATGGCAAGACGTCAAACAACAACTGCAAACCACAAACAGAAGAAGAGATAGAAAATACAAACTAAAAAAGAATTAAAATCAAACCATATGGGAAAAACAAATCAAAACTATGTTAAAATTCTATCTCTCTAGTAGGGTTAGCTATCATCGAGTAAACAGACAACAGCAAATATTGGAAAGCATGAAGATGGGGAACTTATTCACTACCAGTGGGAATGCAAATGAGTTTCTTCAACAGTTGAAACATAGAACTTCCATATAATCGAGCCATATCATTTCTATGTACACACCCTGAAGAACTGAAACCAGTACATAATGGAGATATCTGTATACCCATGCTTAATTGCAGCACTGATCACATTAGATGAGATATGAAATTGGACTAGGTACACATCAAGAGAAGAATAGATAAGGAAAATTCTGTATATGTACATAATGTAGTTTGACTCAATCATAAAGAAAAATCAAGTTACATCACTTGTAGAAAAATGGATGGATTTGAAATTATTATATTTAAGTGAAATAAGCCCATCCCACAAAAATAAGTATCATGTAGGTTTTTTGTTTGTTTGTTTGGTTGGTTGGTTGGTTGGTTGGTTGGTTGGCTGGGTTGTTTGTTTTTGTTTTTGTTTTTTTCCTTTTAGGTGGAAGCTAGAAAAAAGAGGGTAGGACATCAACTACAAGAGTATCTAGAGATGTGGGAGGAGAAAGAGAAAATGGGGAGAATAGATAAATAAAGAATAAATGTGGGAGCCTTGGGCCTGTAAGGTTGTATGATGAAAAACCCACAAAGAGTAAAAGAAGACGTGAATATGGTCAAATTACATTTTATGCGTGTATGGAAATGTCATAGTAACACCATCCACTCTATACAATTAATATGTGCGGGAGGGGCAAGAACATCCCAGAACTATAAACACTTCCAGTAAATGTAACAAATAAGCCATTAGAATTTAACAGCAGTAGGGAGGTGAGGGATGGAAGGAATCAAACATGTATAGAATTAGTGGATGGTAACTCCCCCAGATTAGTGGCAGACAACAAATTACAAATCCAAGAAGCTAAAGGAACAGGAACCAGGATAAAAATGCCAAAGCAATAAAGAAATATAAAGCTCCTATTCCTAGATATGTCATTTTAAAGCTTCATCAAAACCAAAGACAACGTAAAATATTGACAGAAACATGAAAGGGGTTAGTCATTTCCTTGTACATTAAACTTCTAGTCAGAATCATGCACATCTTCACATCCCTATGAAAATGGCTGTTTTGTTAAAATGATGATGTGGATTACTGTCAGATACACAGTGCAGGAATTCTTCACTACCAATGCTTCTTCACAGCATAGCTCCCATGCAGAAATGCTCATCAGTTTCTTACTAAACGCAATCACCTATAACTTCTGGTGATCAGTCTCCTGGGTATTTAACCAGATTATTTCAAAATTCACATCTACAGAAAACCTTGTGACTGGATTCCTTCTTTTAAATCTTCAGAAAGCATAAAAAGAAAAGCGGTTACTGTGGAAGAAATGGGAAGGATGAAGTAGGTGAGGCATGAAGCTATTCCTGACACCGTCATCGTGGACATGTGAAGACACTTTTGAAGACCCACAAAACTTTATTAAACAAAGAATGGCTGCAACTGTGTGTATATCTAAGAACTTATGTCAGAGGTTGGAATCCCAGGATAGAATAGAGACTACGATCAAATGATCTGACTGATCTGCAAATGATGGAGCAACCTTACCAGAATGAGGGGGAGTTGGCAGGTTGCTGGTCACTGTATCTTTGGGAATGAGTCAGTAAGACTTATGACTAAAGGAAAAGTACACAAGCAGTATGCTCTGGGTGTTAAATTTGTCTCATACAGGGGTATTAGTCATCACATCTGACACAGCTATGCATGAATGTTGGGAATGAACAAGTCCACAAGTTTATGCTGAGATCCATTTTTCTCACTATTGGAACAGGAGTTTAGGAAAAAAAAACAAGAAGACACCAGGGTGATTTCTGTGAGTGGATAAGAGTGGAAGACATCAAAATTCGTGTTAGCAAAACATAGACCAGATGACATGGAGAAATATTTACACACATGTATAAATACAGAAATTATCATACACAAGTACATCAGCCTTCTCTCTACTGGCAAAGCCCAGAAGCAAGAGCAGCCAACAGCAGCAAGCACACTTGCCTGCAGACCTTTATTTCCAATACTATTCTAACAACACACAGAAATCTAGTTATTAAAACTGACTGCCCCTAAGATTGTGGCAGGAAATACACAAGATTGTCCTGAAGCATCTTATATGACCAGTTAGTAAGGAGTTGTCTACACACACACACACACACACACACACACTGATAACATATGTCAACCAAGGAGTTGTCAAGGATATGTCAACTAGGAGTTAACCAAGAATTCCCAATGGCCAAAGATGAGAGAATTTGACTAATGATGCAACTTGAACAGTATTGCATTATAAGCTCCAGTATGAAATAAATATTCATGAGTTCAAGTTGATATAAATAGATGATTGACTGAATAAATAAATGGAAAAGAAGCAACAGTTATTCTCTAGAGTAGAATTCCAAATAATGTATGTAGCTCCTGTAGTCCTTTCTCAGGATGGTGAAGATTAACCTATACACTCAAGTGGGAGACACATGTGAGTGTGGGCTACACATATTGACTGTTTTTCAAGAGATACCAATGAGGAAAAAAGAAATAGAAATGGAGGGAGAGCACAAAGAATAACTTTACAGTGAAGAAGCCTGGGGGGAACCCCCTTAGCCAGTGATGTAGGTTCATGTAAATGATGTCATATTTATAGTATTCACTCCCCTTCCCCAAACAAAGTCCTGCTATCTATCTCAGGCTAGTTTTGAACTTGTTTTTCTCCTGTCCCAGCCTGACACTCCAGGCATGTGCTACCACATCTTGCTGAGTCCTTTATAAGATCAGATGAAAATGAAACTTTGCTTTTGTGGTTCACCTTCCCAAAATCATAGTAAGTTTCAAATCATAAGAAAAACATCCAATTCCAATATAAGATCACATTGTTGACCTTAACTGTTTAAACTACCAAGGTCATTAAAAACAAAGAAAACTTGAAAACCTGTGACACTCAAGAGACTCTAAAGCATGGTACCGCTAAATATAATCCAGTGCCCTAGAAACAAAGTTGGAACAGAAAACAGACTGGGTAAAAACCTAAGGCAATTTCTACAAACTATGAACTTAAGCTAATAGAAATGTGTTACTATCACTTCCCTAATTTTAACAAGTATATGATACAAATACAAAGTTTACTAACAGGATAAAATTAGTATGTGGGAGTTGTCTGCACTGTGTATATTTATTTTTCCCATAAATCCAAACTCTCCCAAAATTAAAACTTTTTAATTAATGAAATAATACAGATATGATTATTTAAGCACAAGCACTCATTGATCTCTGCTTCCTAACTGTGGATACAATGTAACCACCTAGCCACACCCTTCTATTTCCATGTGGAATGTATCCCCATGAACTGTAGGCCAGAATAAACCATTACATCTTCTCAGGTAGTCTGTTACAGCAACCAGACAAGGAACTAATCCAGGTCTCACCTGATAATACTATTACAATGGCAATGAAATCTCATAGTCAAGCTACAGAGCTCCACCCATTCCTCTGATAGTTGTCCTTTTCACATACAAAATATATTCATTCCTACTTGGTACCCCCCAAAGTTCTAACTGTCTATCAGGATCAAAAGACAAAGGCTAGCCTCTCTAAATTAGATGTGGGTAACAGTCAAAGCTAAAATCCATCCTGAAACAAATCTCTCTCCAGATGTGAACTTATAAATTCAAAACTAACGACAGTATTTCCAAAATAGCATGGAGGCTGGTGTCTTAGTTACTATTCCATTGTTATGAGGAGACATCATGACCAAGGCATCTTATAAAAGAAAGCTTTTAGTTTGGGACTTACTTGTAATTTCAGAAGGTGAGTCCATGATCATTATGGCTGAGAGCATGGCAACAGCCAGGCATGGTACTAGAACAGCAGCTGAGAGATTACATCTGATCACAAGCTGGAGGCAGAGAAAAGGAGACTGACTAGGAATGGCATGTGCCTTTGAAACCTCAAATCTCACCCCTAGTGATCAACTTCCTCTAACAATGTTACACCTCCTAATCCTTCCCAAACAGTTCCACTAATTGTAGAGCAAGCATTCAAAGACAGGAGCCTATGGGAGCCATTCTCATTCCAACCACCACAGATAGTGATAGGGATCTCTTCCATTAAAAAGAAGTAGAAAAAGGAAAAACGTCTAAAATCCAACACAAGAAATTACACTGTATCCTAAGATTTAGTGGTAATCTCCTTTGGCTTCAAGCCCCAACTTTTGAGCATACGACACTGTGGTTGGGCCACCAACGCGTTAGCCAGCCCTGCCTTTACAGCTTTGCTGAGTTCATCCCATGCATAACTCTTGTAGTTATATTATCAGGCCTGCAGCTCTTAGGTTGGCAATGAATACTGGTAGCTCTAGTTCTGGGGTCTCAGGGACCACTCTGCCTGTCAATTCTTTATGATGATTCTACCCCTGGACATAGCTCTACAGCATCTTTTGAAATCTAGGTGGAGGCAGCTCTTAGGTGGTGATCTTGGCACACATGCAGCGTTTATCCTGTGGGTAAGAATCCCACTCTTAGGGGCCCCCAACTGGATCAGGCCCTCTGAATGGGTGAGACAGTTGATTGGCTTGATCTGTTTGGGAGGCATCCAGGCAGTGGGACCAGGTCCTGTGCTCATTGCATGAGTCGGCTGTTTGAAACCTGGGGCTTATGCAGGGTCTCTTGGCTCGGCCTGGGAGGAGGGGACTGGACCTGCCTGGACTGAGTCTACCAGGTTGATCTCAGTCCTCGGGGGACGCTTTGCCCTGGAGGAGGTGGGAATGGGGGGTGGGCTGGGGGGAAGGGGAGAGGGGCGGGAAGAGGGAGAACAAGAGAATCTGTGGCTGATATGTAGAACCGAACTGTATTGTAAAATAAAATAAAAAAAAAAAAAGAATCCCACTCTAGGTAATAATATTTGTATTGGAGTTTTCTCAAGAGAAAGAGCCAATAGGTGGATGTTCACATGGAGCCCTCAGCTTATAAACGTTGGACTTGAGTGTTAGTAATATACATTATTTCACTTTTTGAATTTTAATCTTTTCCCTGGCTAAAGAGATACCATAATTTAGTCTCTAGTTATTCTGAGCAGTTGAAGCCAATAAGGGTGCTCAGTCAGTCACATGATCACAATGTGTTGCTAAGCTACAGCATTCTGTAGGTTATGTGTAATAACTAAATTCTCAGCTCATAATGTTTTTTTTATTTAATAATCAGGTTATATAAGTGAAATCTTGTCATGAGTTCAGGAACACTCCTGTGGAGACTTATTTAAATAGGAGTTGATCAGAAGGGTTAGCCCACATGACTGCAGAGGCTAAGTCACACAACAGACAACCTGCAAGCTATAGACCCTGGGATACTAATAGCATGACTCAGCTCAAGCCTCAGAACCTCAGAATCAGTGAGGTTCAGTGTTATTCTCAGTCTGATGCTTAAAGGCCTCGGAAGTCAAGGAGTAAAAAAATTCCCAAAGATCAAAGGCCAGCAAATCCAGAGCTCAGGTAGGCAGGCAGTGAAAGAGTGCCCTCACCCCTGGGAAGACACTGCAGCTTCCTTCTGCCTTTCAGTCTTTTGGACTCTAGACCAATTGTATGCTGGCCTCCCACAATGAGAACAAATCTTCCTGACTCCATCTACTAACTCACACAGAGAGACAGCCAAAAATAGTGCTCTACCAAACTTTTTAATACATCATAATCCAATAAGGTTTACACCTAAATTAACTATCACAACCATGAAAACTGTAAATAAGACTTGGGGTATAAGATTATTAAGGGGACTGCATATTGGATCGCTGGAATATTTACTTTCATTATAACT
Source organism: Peromyscus eremicus (assembly GCF_949786415.1). NCBI lineage: Eukaryota > Metazoa > Chordata > Mammalia > Rodentia > Cricetidae > Peromyscus > Peromyscus eremicus. Next base: position 89,097,318 of record NC_081421.1, on the reverse strand, counting down.
TATAAGTAATGTGTTGCCCCACACCCCGGGAAACATGTGGATCCCTGGGGCTCACTTACCAAACAGCTACTGTGAGGCAATAGCAGCTAGGTAAGCTCTAGGCAACTGAGAAACCCTGTCAAAAGGATTGGGGGTCAAAAAGTACCAAATAAATACAATCCAAAGTCATCCTCTGGCCTCTACACACAAATGCACATGCTCTTGCACCTACGCACACACAACCATATCATGTGCACAGACATACAAACTGTGATACCTACGGGCTTATATACTGACAAGTCTTTCAAACACCAAAGTTACTATATGTCTACATGTAGACAGTGAAATCATTTCATGTGATAGCTAAACAGTTGGAAACAATGATCCTTTTGTTTGCAGAACATTCTACCTTTCCACATATGTAATGGCTGTGGCACCTTGTCCAATGTTGTCCAAAAGAGGATAAAACATAAAGAGAAAATGCAAACATTTACTCCTGGGGACGGGGAGTCGATAAAGTCTTCTGTAGGGGAAGTTGCTTTCACTGAATCTTCCCCAAATACCCTCAAGTTCCTACAGGAAACTGTAGAAACAAACCATCTCACTTTGGTACCCTGGTAACTCAATGATATTTTTGTTCTGTTACAATTGTATCTGCCTCTCCTGAATTTTTCATTAATTTTTCCTACTCTTCCTATGCCATCTACTTTCTAATTCTATTTTTTGCTGTGATGGCATTATCTATTAGTTACTCACCATCATGCATATTTCAAGTATTTCCTTAATGTCATTTTAAATTATTATGAACATTATAAATCAATAATGAATAAAATAATATAAACACAGAAATGAAATGTTTCTTATTCAGAGACTCATTAGTTATCATTTGGAGGCTGAATGGTTTAAATTTACATAAAAAGTTTCCATTCTGTTCAAATGACTCAATAATAAAATGAGACCCTAGTTATTTGTGGTGCCACCACCCCTTCCTCCCCACAATGGTTCACAGGCTGAAGAGACTGTTTCTCATAAAACAAACTCAATTCTAGTCTTGGAAGACAACAAGTCACTGTGTGTTGAGGGCTTGATGTAAGGATTTGGTCCTTAATTACGTCATCAGCCTTCGCCAGCGTCCAAGCCTAAAAAGCAGGTGGGCCCTCTGTGCGCTCTCTGTCTCGACCTCTCCTTTCCTCTCCTTCCTCCCATCGGTCCCTCTCTCTCCCTCCTCTCTCTCTCTCTCTCTCTCTCTCTCTCTCTCTCTCTCTCTCTCTCTCTCTCTCTCTCATCTCTCTCTCTCTCTCTCTCTCTCCCCCCTCTCTCCCAATAAAGCTCTAAAAAGGTAACCATGGCTGTGATTCTTTCAATCAGCATGCTCCTCCGCCGGCATGGCTGCGGGCAGAGACCAGCCATGAGGGGCAAGGCGCCAGCGTAAACAACACTTCCATGTCGCCTTCATTCCCTCTACTCCTTCAGTTGTCAACAAAAGAAACTTAAAGGTGGAGCACACGTCCTCTAGTGTCTGGTGTCTTCTAAACACTTGGGAAATATTTATTTGGTGAATAAGCTCACTCATGATTGAATTAATCATCAGCTGAATACTGTCAACCTTGATGAACACAGAAGACTGTGGCAGACAATATTTTTCCTAATAATCCTTCCTTCTCTTCCAGTGACAGGCTCAGAAGATCTGTGGGAATCTATTAGATTGCTACCAGTATTGAAGTCCTAAGCCCCCTCCCTAAATATTTGATCCTAAGCACTAAGGAGTAATAAAATACCTCAGCGGTGCACACTGAGGCTAGTCCCCTCACTCTTCTGACAACTGTACCAAGCTCTCATGGTCTAAATGCCAGGGTCTGTACAGCTTCTCAAACTCCATCAATAAAACTCTTGTCCCTACTGCATTGGTGCATTGAGAGATGAGTAACACCCACTCCTTCCAAAAATAACAATTCACAATGGAGATATTTGTTTCTTGGTATCTTCCCACCATTTCAAATCCTGATCCAATTTGCTAAATACACAGAAGTCGTCTACTCCAGAGGGCTCCCAGATCATGGAAAGTAAGCAAGTGAACTCAAAGAACCAATTGTGTCTAGGCCAATGGCACAAGGGGCAGTCAAACCTGTGGGACAATGTTATGTGCCAACAATCCTGAGCTCTTTGTAGAGCAGCCAGGTTCACAAGTGAACCCAGGCATCCCTGTTCCGTGGTGTCACATCAGATCTCAGACCTTGGCATAATTTCAGGTCTTGGCATAATCCTACTCTGAGAACTCCTGCCAGATGGTCATCAATCTGAGATGAGAAACACCAGAGACTGTTGAATAGAAAAAGGAAAAGACTTCACTTAAACAAAATCATTCTGTATGTTTATCCTGAATGATGAAGAATAAGGGCATATTCCCACTGACAGGGAGCCATTGTAGTGATTCAGGTAGATGATGATGTTTTGGACCCTGATGGAACTCATGAGGGGGGTGATTTTTCCAGATATATTTTAAAGAATTGGTAAGGTGGACTAGATATCACACATACGTGGGGGGGAGGTCAATATAACAGTAACATTTTAGACTGAGAAGCCAAAAGAATTGAAAGAATAGGTGTTAACTAAATGGCAGCATTTGGAGTGAAATACCAGATTGCACTTTGGGAGGCAGCGAGTGCCAAGTGCCTATTAGACGTCTAGGCAGAGATGAAAACCAACCTGGAGATATAAATTAGGGTATCCATCAACTTATAGGCAGCTAATCTGAATGAAATTCCCCTCAGAAAGAAGGTACAGGAAAAAGAGAAGAAGACTTACTCTGGGAGAATTTAGAGATTAAGGAGAAAATGCTGTAAAACATCAGAGATTGAGATAGTCTCTCTAGTAAAGGAATGCAGACATGCTAAAACATCCAGGAGGAGTGAAGGAAGAGTAACAAGGAGAGAGGTGAACCTGCCCAAACCCTGATCTCCAATTAAGCTAAAGCCTGTGATCACTGGGTTAGCCCATGGAGGTTGCTGGTGAGCATAATAACAATAAGCAACCTCCCACTCGGATTAGAACTTTGGTCTCAATATCATCCAGTGTCTTTCAAAAGAACCAAAAAATGATCTTTGAGATCAGATAACAGTAACAAGTTCCCATAGTTATAAGTGGAGTGGATATTGTGTTGGTTTGAAGAGGCTAAACATGTGATTTCCAAGTCTCACGAGTCACAAGAGTCTTTCCTCTAGCCCCGACATGCTCTGTGGATACGAAGGTCAGGAAATGTCTCCCAAGTTGTCTTCTATCTTTCAGTGACTCAGTACTTACCTCAAAAGAATAACTGTCTCTGTCCTTTTTTTTTCTGTCTCTGTCTTTCTATGTTACGAATTTGGTTTATAATGCTCCCATCACATCAAATCTGATTACTTTGTCACCACAAGCTACAATGATGTGCCCCCTTTGCCTCTGCCCACCACTTCTCATCCATAAGGGATGATCCACAGCGGACTGTGGGATTACTCAGCAAGTCCAAGCTGGATGTGTGCAGCCAGCCTGTCGGATGTCTACTGTGCTGTTTTCCGGTAAAGCGGCTTAACTTTTGTGTTTACTCTTCCAGGAATGTTCTCTGTGGTATTTTTTTCCTGGGGCTCTAAGACCTTATTGTGCATCTGAGATTATAACTCCCATACAAAGAATAATTATGTGATATCCTAGGTCATTTTGCTCTAAATGCATTCAAGAAATAATGTGGGATATCCAGAGAAGTAAGTGTGCAAATGAAAATCATCAAACTCCAAATCCAATCTTACCCCAGCCTCAGATTGACCTACTTCCTTGGAGGCATTAGGTAAAATCCATTCAACTGAAAGTATTAGAAGTAAATTCAATCCAAGAAAAAAATCTTGGCTCATTTGATTAAAAAATAAACAAAACAAAACAGATCTGCAGAGCTTGCTGGGTTCAGTTTTAAACATGCTAAATCCAGGAGCTGGAAGAGAGAGGGAGAAAAGGAGAGATAAAGAAGGAGGGGCAGAGGTGAAGAGAAGGGGAGAGAGGAAGGATGAATGTTTTAGCTTTCTGATTTTCCCCATTCATGTTCAGGGTCTCCAGAAGATAAAACGTCTTGGCCTGCACCATATACCTCTATCATACATACCTGAGCCAAAAGGCTCAACTGGATCACTTAAGCCAATCACTAGTGGAATATTCATGGGATGGTCTTAGTCTCTGATCCATCTCAAATTATAACAGCGGGTAGTTTTTTTCTTAGATGAAAATTAGGATGTTGATACTATAAGAAAAGATAATCATGACAATGGGAGTTAACTCTACTTGGGGCACCAAGTCTAAAAAGGCTTTGCTATGACAGTACTTCCCATGAAAGAGAATCGGTTTTGCAATGAAATGGGAAAGGATGAAGGGACTTAGTATTATTGAGTGTCTTATTTAATTTTTACAACTTTATGTGTTAGCTGATACTGTTCTTGTTGTACAGATGTGAAAAGTGAGGCTTGGAAAACATTTGATAGCTGACGAGCAACTTGGTGATCAAAATGAGACAGAGTCAACATTAGAACCCAGAGCCTCCAGCTCTCAATTACAAGCTCTCTTTCCTCAGTACTTTTTGCCCCAGATAGACTGTCATTAGTGAAGATGATATTTAATGTGGTATCCATTTAATGTAAATAACTCGGGGGGGGGGGGGGTTGCTGTGTTGTATGTGAATCAGAAACAGCTATGTTTCCTGTGATATATGCTACACCCTAAGCCGTGACTACAGCCAGGAGACTGTCCTAAAAGTGGTTTTTTTATTTGGCTGTGGTTTTTTACCCCCTGATTTCCTCACACTGAATTAAAGGTAGACCCCTTTTGTGATCCAAGGAGTTCACATGAGATAGTATCATGTTAGCATATTTTTTAATCACATAATTTCTCTTTGATGCCAGAAAAAAGTGACTTTGGCCACTGTGGTAGTTACTTGTTGCTGTGACAGAACATTTGAGAAATTCATCTTAAGGATGGCTGGCTCCCAGCTGGAGGGGATACAGTCCCTTGTGCTAGGGAAGGGATGTGAGATGGTTGGTCCCATTCCATCTGCATTCAGGAAGCAGAGAGAAATGAATGCTGTTGCTCAGCTTACTTTCTCATTTATCCTCAGTCTACAGCAGCAGTTCTCAACTTGTGGATCATGACCCCTTTGTGGGTTGAACCCTTTCACAGAGGTCACGTCTCTGATAACCTGCACATTAGATATTTACATTACAGTTCATAGAAGTAGCAAAATCACGTTATAAAGTAGCGACGAAAATAATTTTATAGTTGGGGGTCAGCACAACATGAGGAACTGTATTAAAGGATCAAAAAACTAGGAAGGTTGAGAACCACTGATCTACAGGATGATGCTGCCCACATTCAAGGTGTGTCTTGCCTTCCCAGTTAACCTCTTTGAAAACACCCTCACAGACATACCCAGAGGTGTATCTAAATCCAGTCAAGGTATAAATGGAAATTAACCATCATGTGCACATTAGCTCATGTTAGAATTATGTCTATAAAAGATACAAAATAAAGTGACAATCTAAAGTTGAAAAGTAATCAGGGCTGGGATGCAGTTCAATGGTAAATCACTTACCTAGCCTAAGACCCCAACTTCAATCTCTAACACTAGAAAAAAAAAATGTTTTAAAATCAAACCATTATGCTGTCTTTGGGCCTCAGCCAGCTTTCCAGAAGCTTTTCACAGAAGCATGAGGGCAGGAGAGATGGCTCAGCTGTCAAAGGCTAGGCTCACAACCAAAAGTCTAAGCATCGTAAGTGCAGACGTGTTTGTGACACAGCATTGCCTTTTCAAGATGCAAATGATTCTTGCTTTGCTTCTTTCTGTAGGTGCTCCAAAAGCACGCAGTCTCCTTTGGTACTCTGAACTCCTTCTCAGCATTAAATAATCCCCATGGTAACTGGGGCTAACAAGAACACCTGAGATCTCATTAAACCATCAGCCATTTAGACAGAATTTTAATTTGCCTTTCTCTCCCTTTTGTTAGATAATCAATAATGATCAGTGTTTATATTTCTTAATGATTCGACTCTTGGAGAAGCTTAGGAAATGAGGTCTGATTAACTCACAAAGGTTGCCTCTGGTATAAAAGGCACCTTCTGTATTTTAGAAGTGATGCTTTGTAGCACAGACAGGCAAAAAAGGGGGCGGGAGGGATCCAAATGTTTCCAAAAGTAGCTCAGCCTTCTAGCCACCGAAGGAAAACCCTGAATTCTGGGATTTTTCTTTGTCTTGGTAATCTTCCAGCCTGTGTTTTTAGTCTCCCAAATGCCACACCAGAACCACAGACGGCAGCAGGTGTACAGCAGGTTTGAGCTTCTTTAATCCAAATCTGAAATTAGTGGAAGTTGATGGGAACCTCCCAGCTTCCTCCACCTCTGTCTACCCACTTCTGTTCCCGTAGCTTTTGTCCCATTGGGCTTGCAGTTGTCTGACCCCAGCAGTGCTTTTCCCAGCCACGCCCCCCAACACACACACACACACACACACACACACACACACACACACACACACACACATAATACAGGACAGATGTACATATGAATTCAGAGACCGCAGCAGCACCCACAGGGTCTGCACAGGTTCAAGCCAGACAGGGTCCCAGGACTGAGAGGAGGATGGATGCAGACTCCCACCCCTAACCAAGAAGCTGTCTGCACTTGACACTTGCTTGCAAAAAAAAAAAAAAAAAAATCAATTTTCTCCAAGAGAAAGTTGTATTAGCCATACTTCAGTGTAGGCCCCACACCCAGCAGTAGACAGCCAACACAAAATGAATTCAATGGTATTTTGATAGACTTATTGTCTCCAATTGCTTTGTCTGTGCATTTTATATCTAATTGACCTTTTGCTTGTGTATTTTGGTTTCTGTGTGTGCATGTGTGTGCATGTGTGCGAGCGCGTGCATGTGTGCGTGCGTGCATGTGTGCGTGCGTGCATGTGTGCGCGTGCGTGTGTGTGTGCGTGCGTGCGTGCGTGCGTGCGTGTGTGTGTGTGTGTGTGTGTGTGTTTCCTGTTTTGTTTTGTTTTTTCTCATTGCTGGTGGTAGTGGTCATGGGTTGGTTGGTTACTTAGTTTGTATTTCTGTTTGTTTGCTTGCTTGCATGCTTGCTCGGTTTCTAAAGAGAGAGAAAGAAAGGGCATGAGGTTGCGTGGGTTAGGAGGTGAGGAGGATCTGGGAGGAGTTGGGGAAAAGGAAAAGCATGATCAGAATACATTGAATGAAAACAATGTTTCAATTAAAAAAAAAACAAAAATTGGGGAAAAGAGTTCATAATGCTAATTAATTAAGCATAATTGATTAGCTGAGGATATGCTTAATACCCTGTACTGTAGGAGAAAGCAGAAGGCGGCAAGTGAAACAGACATGGTTTTACTGTGTGTCTCTGGGAATAAGTTTACAGCAGTAAAGGGCCATCTTGTTCCCACAACCAGCTGAAGCTGTATAGAATCAATCTCTCTCTGTCTCTCTCTCTCTCTCTCTCTCTCTCTCTCTCTCTCTCTCTCTCTCTCTCGTTCCTTCTCTCCCTCCCTCTCCATCTCACTTCATTCCTTCTCTCAATGTGATCTAAAATGGAAACATCTCGGACATGTACTGTTCTTTTGGGGCAGGGGATACAGGAGCTTTACTGAAAGAGCAGTGAAATGTGTTAAAAGCTTAAAAGAAAGGGGATCTAAAACACCTCCCCTCGAGCCCAGGAGTTCTAGATACTGTAGTAAAAAGGTAGGTCCATCTTCTTGCTGTTTGCATCATATCACACCTTGAAATCTTTCCTTTTCAACTTTCAAATTGTCCTTTATTAACCAAATTGTGTGATGAAGAGAGATTTATGTCTGGTGGAAGATTGACAGTGTGGAGTCCCATGAGCCTTTAGTTGAGCACTATATGAGAAATCCCTTGCCCCTCAATTTTGATGTAAGCTGAAATTCACTCAATAAATAAATAAAGATGTAAAAAAAAAAAAAGCACCAGAGACTTGATGCCATTTCCCAGCACCTTTATGTGAAGCACCTAGCAAATTCCTGACCTAATAAAATATTTCCCTGCTTATGTCACTTTTTATTGTCAAATATAAACTATATGAGGTTTTCAGAACCATGTAGGTCAACTAGCTGTTTTTGCTCAATTAAAAGGATAGTTGTAATGTGGGTAGTAGGATTGGGCTCAAGTCTTTAAAATAATAATATTGTAGACTGAACTGTAGCTACATCATGCACAATATTCCTCCTAGAATTATCCTAGAATTATTTTGCTTTTTATCAAGATCCTTGGTGTGACTTAGACATGAACAAAGCCTTAACAGTGTAATACATTCATTCATTCATTAATAAATAATTAATTAATAATTAGGACATTAATGCACCACAATTCAGTAAGCATTATTAATTCTTATTTAAAAAATAGAACATGATACATTATTTTAAGCTTGGTCCTAATTTGCTTCTCTGTTGCTATGATAAAATATTGACCAAAAGGAACTTGGAGAGGAAAGGGTTTATTTCAGCTTACAGGTTACAGTCCAAGACAGAAACCCAAGGCAGGAACCTGGGGCAGGAACTGAAGCAGAGGTCACAGAGGAATACTGCTTACTGGCTTCCTTCCAGGATCATGTTCAGCTTTCTTACAGCCCGGATCCACCTGTGTAAGGGAAGTACCACTCACAGTGGGCTGGGCCCTCCCACATCAGCTAGCAATCAAGAAAATACCTCATAGATGTGCCCCAGGACAGTCTAATGGAGGCAGCTCCTCAATTGAGGTCCCGTCTTCCCAGATGTGTCAAGCTGACAACCAAGATTAGCCATCACAGACTCATAATCTGAGTTTTGGGAAATATACATTGAAAGTTATGGACATCTATTCTGTGGAAAGGTTGCTTTGAAGATTTGTGGGACATGGAGGTGAACATGAGTGGATCTATCCATCAGCTAATGTACACAACATTCTACTTAAGTGGTTGATCAAACAGATGATTATAATACAAGCTACTGTACTAGGGAAAGGCCACTGCTGTGATGTGATCAATTCACCCTGGGCTCTGCTACCATTTCCAGACCTCTGTGTGCTGTACCATGCATTTCTGGGATTGGTTTGATGAACGCATTCATTCAAGAAATACATGAATACCTACTGAGTGACAGACACTGTACGAGGCCCTGGGCGTACAAAGAAAGTCATTTCCATGCTCTTGAGATGTGAGTAGTCTCATAGACAAGATCATCCAAATAAATCTCTGTGCAAGTTAGTTTTATTGTCAACTTGACAGAACCCAGATTCACCTGGGAAGAGGAAAATTCAAATGAGAATCAACTTAAGTCAAACTGCCCTGTGGCTTTCCCTGTGAGAGAATGTTTTCATTGATAATGGATGTGGGCAACACAACCCCTAGGTAGGTAGACCTAGAATGGCTAAGAAAACTGCCTGGGTGGGTGAGTAAATCAGAGTGATCCAGCAAGTGGTATTCTTCCGTGGTTCCTGTATCCAGGTTCCTGCCTTGACTTCACTTATTAATGGATTGTGACCTGGAAGTATAAGCCAATAAAACTTTTCCTCCTCCAAATTTCTTTTGGTCGTGGTGTTTATCACAGCAATAGACAAACAAACAAAATTCCACAAACACAGTTTAGTCAAGGAAGGCCTATGGAGGCTGTGGTCTGGGAACAGAGAACTGAGACCCTGTATTTACACTTTAATATTCCTCTCTCTTCAGGTTCCAAAGTCCCAACACTGTCTTCGTCAACCATGTTCCTCTAACACAGATCTTTTAGCAGCTTAAAAGACTAACTCTTGGAAGCATCCTGTAATAAACAGACTTCAGTCTACTATTGGCAGGTTATATCATTGGACAAATTATTTTAATATCTCTGTGTCCAAATTTCTATGTGTGTCAGTTTTCCATAGCTATAACAAAATCACAAAGATGAACAGCTTAAAAATACAAAAAGCAAATATATCTTAGTTCACAATTTCAGAGGTTTCACACCAACATCACTTGGCACCCTCACATTGGAGCTGTGGTAAGGCAGAACATCAAAGCAGTGAGTGTGTGGCAGAGAAAAATATCCCAGTATATCGCAGCTAGGAAGAAAATAGAGAAGTACCAGATACCTAATATGCCCTTCATGCCAATAGTGACCAAACTTCCTCCACTAAAAGGTTGTATCACTATCCAACAGTGTCACAAGATGGAGCCAATTCTTTAACACATGGCTTTCAGGGGGACATTTAAGATTGAAACTGGAACACTTTATAACATGAATTTGGTGGTGGTTTGAATGAGAAATGTCCCACATAGGCTCATGCATTTGAACATCTGGCCCCCAGTTGGTGGTGCTGTTTGGGGAGGTTGTGGAACCTAAAGGAGGTGCAGCTTTGCTGGAAGACATGTGTCACTGAGAGCAAACTTGGAGGGTTCATAGCCTTGCCTTACTTCCTGTTATTTTTCTCTTGGCACCCTGTGTACAAATGATATATAGTCTTGTTGGGGATGTCTTTCCATATGCTGTGAATGTGTTGCTCTGATTGATTAATAAATAAAACACTGATAGGCCAGTAGCCAGGCAGGAAGTATAGTATAGACAGGCTAAGGAAAGAGGAGAATTCTGGGAAGTTGAAGGCTGAGTCAGGAGACACTGCCAACTGCCGCCACCATGAGAAGTAAGATATAAAGATACCAGTAAATCACAAGCCACATGGCAATGTATAGATTTATAGAAATGGGTTAATTTAAGATACAAAAATTAGATATCAAGAAGCCTGCCATAGCCATACAGTTTATAAGTAATGTAAGTCTCTGTGTGTTTAATTGGGTCTGAGTGGCTGCAGGAGCTGGGTGGATACAGGAAAACTCCAGCTACATAGTCCTCCTGTTTCCATGCATTCCCTACCACTGAAGTCTCTATTCCACCAGAATCAGAAGGGAAAATAAACTCTTCCTTTTTCCAGTTGCTTTCTGTCATGGTGTTTTACCAGAGCAATACGAAAATGACCAATACAGATGTGTTACTAATTTCACATATATGCAGCATGTCGTTTGAAGGGAGATAACATATAAAGTAGCTAGCAAACTACCTGACATATTGAGTGTGCTCACTTTCTGCAGTCAGCCATTATTTAAATGACCTGACTGGCCATATCTCATCTCTGGGTTTATTAACCACCCTGGACCATAATATCAGCTGACATGCATCCAGTAAACCAGGCTTCTTTGTGCATTTTCTCACCCTCACAACCTGTTGTGCTTAGGATGTAAGATGCTCCCCATACACTCACATATCTGAACACTTGATCCCCAGCTGACAGTGCTGCTTGGGATGATTATGAAACCTGAGGGAGGCAGAGCCTTGCTGATGAAAGCATGTCCCTGGAGACAGGCTTTCAGGCTTTCAGGCACCCCCACTGGATGCTCACTCTCAGTTTCCCTGAGTGCTGATGCAGTGTGATCACATGGCTTCTTGCCCCTGCATTCTGTCTTCCATGATGGATTCTATCCCTCTGGAACTGTAAACCAAAATAAACTGCTCCTCTGATAAATTGCTCTTTATCGGGGTATTTTATCACAACAGAAAAGAAACTGATACACAACCATTCATGCCACAGACACATGACCAGACCTTAGGGACCCCTTGAAAACCAACACACTTTCCCTATTCATTGCTGCTGCTGTTTACTGAGCAGTCTAGCATCTCCATCACTTGCTAGCTAATGAAGCCTGCTACATGTTTGCAGCTTGACAAAGTCACACTGTCTTCTCTGACAGCACATGGTGCCCATCTCTGCCCACTTGAAGCATTTTCTCAGCTGGTGCTACAGGCAGGAAGAGTCATCAGAAACAAGGACACAAGGAAAACCATATTGCTGGGAACAATAGGCTTCCTTGTTCATGGTCTTTTCTTCTCTCTATTAAAAAAAAAAAATCTCCCCCAACCAAATGTTTCTCCCTGCTGCAAGCAACTTTGTAAGCGAATTCTGCCCAAATGCTGCCAGCTGCGATAGGCACATAGAAATGCTTTAGCTCTTTCCTGCCTGCTATTTGAAATTTGATACTTATTCAAAATGAAGAAATGTTGTCATTTAACCTTAATGCAAAACAGAGTGAGATTAAACGTCATTAGTAGAAAACAAAGTACCTCAAAAAAACAGACCCCAAAATCTCTCAAAGCACTGTCAGATGACTTCCATCTGACAATGACTTTGAAACCTTTACCCTAATAATCTCTTATTGCTTATCTACCTTCCTGAAGGAATTGTTCTATTCCCATTTCACTTTTTTTTGAGAGAAGGTATATAATTCCATGATTACTCAATCTCTACTCAGAGATTACTCAATCTCTACCTTGCTCAGAGACAAGACAGGTGACTCAGAATTCTTCGATCCAAGGGGCACTTTGTGATATGCGAGAAACCAAGTGCCCACCTTAGCAACAAGAGATTCTGAAATACAGAGGGTAAAGAGAGACAGCTATGCAGCCCGCCACTGTCTTTACAATCCAGACTTGAAGACCCTTCTAACCACATAGTTATTCACCTGGCTCATGGCTTCTGAATGGAGATGCTTGCTGAGCATTTGTGGAAGTGTGTGGACAGAGCTATCTTCATGGCAGCTTGATGGTGTGCCCATAGTTTGTATTAATAATTTACGACCCTATTATAGGACAGGAAGGAAGAACTTAACACCTGGACAGCTAATATCAGCTACAAAGAGTTGCATTCGTCCATTCAAAACGTTTCTCCATCAGGTTCTTGGCCTCTGAAAATCAGAACAAATTTCACTGGTGTTAAAATTGATCTCTGGCTGTTTGCGGGGGGTGGGGGGGAAGATGTCAAAATATTAAGGTTGTGTATGTATGTGTATGCACACACATAGGTTTGAGGGCAATTTGCACATGAGGGTAGAAGGTTAACCTCAGATGTCATTTCTCAGGAGCCTGTTTCTCAGGGTCTTGGGCTTGACCTTGGGTCCTCATACTTACCATAGCAAGCGCTTTACTAACTGAGCTGAACCCTCAGCCTCTAAAGTTATTAATTTTTTAAATGTCAGTAGCAGTTGTTCAAATTCATTCAAATTTACTTTTAAAACTTTATTTTAATGTATCTGATGAAATAAAATAATCCACTTTTAATCCATCAGTATTAGAAAGTATAGCTATCATTATAACTACTTTAGTCTGATAAGGAATTGTCAAAATAAACATTGAACAAACTCTGCCAGTCCCTGACCAGGGAAATTTCTGTTGCCCTAAGGCAGTGATTCTCAACCTGTGGGTCACAACCCCTTGGCATCAAATGACCTTTTCATGGGGGTCACCTAACACCAACAGAAAATACAGATATTTACATTACAATTCATAACAGTAGCAAGATTACAGTTATGAAGTGGCAATGAAATGATGTTATGGTTGGGGTCACCACAACGTGATGAACTGTAGTAAAGGGTCACAGCATTAGGAAGGTTGAGAAGTGTTGCTCGAAGGCTTGCTGGAACCCCCAACCCTGTGTCGAAACTCAGTCCCTTCCACATCATCGCCATTCCCTAACTCAGTCATTCACCATCACCTGCAACCTTACATCCCTGCAAGGCAGTTTCTAAAGAGACAGCAGCCTTGTCTGGACAGCTCATAATCAAGTGCATTGTGCTAAAAAGCAAACCCAAAATATATTCAGGTTTCTTAATTCCATAATTACAGTTTGTCTGTCTCATTGCTCAAGCCAGAAACTCAGCAAGCCTTCCATCTCTTTGCACCTCTGTCCCATGCCTTCTATTATAACATTAGTCATTGGTTCTACTTCTTAAAAATATCTTTTCTGGAGGCTTCTCACCAGTCTTCCTGTTATGATCTAGTCTAACCAATTATATTTTATAAAATACACCAATGGTCTTCTAAATTCTACTTGTCGCTATTTAATTTGCTCCCCAACCTGAAGTCATAATTAACCTTAGAAAATTCCAGCCTTTATCTCACGCAATTTAAAATTCTTCAGTGTTTTTCCACCTTCCCTTATAATCATTGCTTAATGTGGGCTAATGAAGCTGACTCAATCAGAGTTTCACCTCTTCTTTGACCTCTTCTTTGACCTTTTCCCCTTGGCCACACTGGCTGGTCCAAGCCTTTCTCCATCTCAAGACATTTCTGCATAAGGTTTTCAACATACAATATTTCGTTGTTTGTTTTTGGCTCTTTTGGGGGGGGCCCACCACCAAGCTCCCAAATAAATCACACATGGAGGCACATTCTTACTTATGAATGCCTGGCCTTAGTTTAGTTTAGTTTCTAGCCAGGTTTTCTTGACTTTAAATCATCCTGTCAACCTTTTGCCTCTGGGCTTTTCCCATTCTCTTACTTCTGTAACTCTTACTCTTACTCTGTGGCTTGCTGTGTAGCTCAGTGGCTGGCCCCTGGGTCCTCCTCCTTCTCTGGCTCCTCCTTTTCAATTCCCTCTTCCCAAATTTCTCATTCTATTTATACTCTCTGCCTGCCAGCCTTTCTCCTGTCTTGCTATTGGCCAATTCTTTATTAGACCATCTATGGTGGTATTTTATTTGTACTGAAATGTAATTTTAATTGTATGTTAATAAATAAAGTTGCCCAGGGGTCAGAGCTATTAGAGCCATAGCAAGAGCATGGCGGTGGTGGCACACACCTTTAATCCCAGCACTTGGTAGACAGAGCTAGGTAGATCTCTGTGTGTTCAAGGATACAGCCAACATTGGAGACACATGCCTTTAATCTCAGTACCATAGAGGACCTGGAGGTCTGTACATACAGGCAGTGACGAAGCAGTCATGTGTTTGGGTTTACAACCAATGAGAAGGCAGAACAGCTAGACTATATAAAGACATACACACAGGAAGTAGGTCCCTTTTGGAGAGCTCTCTTGGCTGAAGCAGGAAGGGTAAAGCTCTTAGTTCTGACCTCTTGGCTTTCTTCTCTGAATCGGCTCTGTGTTTCTTATTTAATAAGATGGTTGGTTACATCTACAACCATCAGGTATTTTACACAAGCACAGTAACACAGCTTTACAGAGTTAAACAAATGCAACATAAACGAAAGTAACACACCTTAAATAATATTCCCTAACACAATATTCTCCAACATCCCTTATCTAAGTATTCTAGTTTGTTTTCTGTTGCTTTTATAAAACACAGACCAAAAGCAGATTGGAGGAGGAAAGGGGTTGTTTGTTTGTTTGTTTGTTTGTTTGTTTGTTTTTGTGTTTTTTATTTTATTTTACAATACAATTCAGTTCTACATATCAGCCACGGATTCCCTTGTTCTCCTCCCTCCCGCCCCCCTCACCTTCCCCCCAGCCTACCCCCCATTCCCACCTCCTCCAAGGCAAAGCCTCCCCCGAGGACTGAGATCAACCTGGTAGACTCAGTCCAGGCAGGTCCAGTCCCCTCCTCCCAGGCTGAGCCAAGCAACCCTGTATAAGCCCCTGGTTTCAAACAGCCAACTCATGCAATGAGCACACCAGTCCCACTGCCTGGATGCCTCCCAAACAGATCAAGCCAATCGACTATCTCACCCATTCAGAGGGCCTGATCCAGTTGGGGGCCCCTCAGCCATTGGTTCATAGTTCACGTGTTTCCATTCATTTGGCTATTTGTCCCTGTGCTTTATCCAACCTTGGTCTCAACAATTCTTGCTCATATAAACCCTCCTCTTTCTCGCTAATTGGACTCCTGGAGCTCCACCCGGGGCCTAGCCGTGGATCTCTGCATCCATTTCCCTCAGTCATTGGATGGGGTTTCTAGCACAACAATTAGGGTATTTGGCCATCCCATCACCAGAGTAGGTCAGTTCCGGCTGTCTCTCGACCATTGTTTTTGTTTTTTTAGCTTACAGGTTACAGTAACAATGGAAGGTAGGGCAGGAGTTCAAGGCAGCAACCTGGAGGTAGGAAATGAAGTAGAGACTATAGAGGAATGCTGCTTATGTCTTGCTCAGCCTGCCTTGTTACACAACCCAGTACCATGTACCCAAGAGGTTGCACTGATGTGGGCTGGGCCTTCCACATCAGTCATTAATCAAGAACATGTCCCACAGACATGCTGGGGTTACTCTAGTGTGTGTGTCTTTGACAAAAACTAACCAGCACTCAAGCTCCCTTATTCTGTGGGTAGCAGATGAAATGCCGGCTCCCTGAGGACTACTAGTTCCTTCCTTATCCATCCTGCTCACAAATGCACTCCAAACCAGCCTGCACTCTTCTATATTTCCCAAACACCCTGATTTCTCCTTTTGTAGAGTAGTAATTATTTGCTTTTAACATTTGTGCTCCTTGCTAGAATGTCAGCAGGTGGAAACCTTAATCCACATATCCAGACGTGATGTGCAAGAAATAAAACATTCTTTTGTTTCCCTTACATTAATTTCTGTCAAATCCTTGCTTAATCCATTTAAATCAAAATCCCACCAATCTGGAAAGAATTCTAATCCCAGTTATTATTAGTATCTGCTCTCCCCCTCCCTTAGTTCATAAAGAATCTAAGTGGAGAATCCTGTTCTTCCAAAGCATTGCAACGCAGAGGCTCTTTCCTCCTCAGCTCTTATCAGCTGCTTCAGAGAAGCCCATTTGCCAGGCTGTCACTGCCTCCCATGCCTCCCATGGCCTAAAACACCTTTATGTCCTGGTTGTATTCTGTGAGACTTTTTCTGGGTAGACACAACACAAAAAGCTACTTATCCCAGATAGGGAACCCATTGACAGACCAAAGTGATGATTTTACCCAAGTCCAGGATGGCAAACCAATTAGTTTATTACGGTTACTTGCAGGAGTATGCATGAGGGGTTACTTGTTGGAACAGGGTTGAATCAAATACAGCTGCATCACGGAAAAGCCCACCCCAGCATATGTGATGATATATGAAAGAGGCAATCCTGGAGCTTTCTGCGAGACTCACAGCCAGAATCGCCTCTACTTTCCCCAGCAGCTTTTACTGCTTATATAGAAATTAGGGAAAGAGTGGGGGTGCTAAAGCATGAAAGGTAAAGGGGAAGGCTTGCTAATCTGGTAAACTTCAGGGGCCTCTTGAGATTTGTGAATTCTTTACCTCTCGAGTCTTAGCAGCCTCCCTTCAGGATAGAATATTTCAATATGGAAGAAGCTGCTACACAATCAGGAATAGAAATAGAACCGAGAGTCTTCACTAGGCATGGAAATGCCATGGCTTGGGACCAGCCCATTGAGTCTTACCATTTCTAAAAAGTGTCACCAAGCAGGCCAGAGTGGTTTAACACATTCAGTCTTTTGCCCTGGCCTCAGTCTGAAGAATCCAATCCTCTCTTTATGACCCTAAAAATACTCTTTGCTCCCCATTTCCCCACTTGTTATAAATAAAATATGCAATCTGGCACAAAAGCAAAGAGTTTGATTTCAAAGAATTTCTACTTTGTTCTGCAAACATCTTTGAAGCATGAAACAAACATTTCCTGAGCTAAGACAGAACACAAAAATAAAGCAGAAAAAAAAATCAAATGCTTAAAGGTAAGTCCATAGAACATATATATTTGATTAAAAAATAATAAATTTAAATGATTAGGTTACAGGCTATTTATAAGTTTTGTATGTATTTGATGTGTTGACAAACATGTACACATACATAAAAAGATAAATAGGTAAAGATCTTGGTTGGCATGTCCAAGGACCTGAGTCTCTATCCAGGTCTATCTACACAGAAAAGGGGGGCACACACAACAAAGAACTGTACCTTATGTCTAGCAGATTAATGGGCTTCCCATTTCTTGTCTTGTCTATCGTTAACACTGTGTCCAGCTCCAACTCCATGATTAGCAAGGTGCTGCAGACACCACTACTGCCATCTCAGTAAACAAAAAGAAAAGTAAATATTTCTGTGCAGAAAAGTATGCTATCTTAGCCACTTCTCTATTGCTATGACAAAGAACCATGACCAAGGCAACTTATAAAAGAAGGTTTTTAATTGGGCTTCTGGTTTCAGAGGGATAGAGTCCATGATGCAAAATTATAGCAGCAGGGGCAGCTGAGAGTCCACATCTTGATCAGTAAGTAAGAGGCAGGGAGACAGCACACTGGGAATGGCAGGGATCTTTTGAAACCTCCTCCAGCAAAGCCACACCTCCTAATTCTTCCCAAACAGTTCCACCAACTGGGGACCAAGTAGTCAAACATATGAGCCTATGGAAGCCATTCTCATTCAAAGCACCATATATTACCAAAGCTGTTACAGCTGAGCAATGACCTTGATTCACACTCACCGTGTGAATACCACACCACATAAGTTGAATGAGAAATGAGGGTTAGATCGAATCAGCCATTATTGTAAAGAAAAATACCTAAGATTGCAGCTAAGAATATTGTGAGAAATCAGTATCTCTAATGGAAATAACAAGGAGAGAGCCTGAGCCTCAGCTTCTTCAGCCTTTCTTTACCAGCTTGGGCCATCTAACCCGACCTTTGTGATACTTCAACAGTCTGTGAGCCAAGCACGGTGGCACACACCTATAAGCCCAGATCCTTGGGGACATGAGTAAGAAAGTTCAGACCCTTTTTCAAAAACAAAATCAGACCAGGCATGGTTACACATGCCTTTAATCCTAGGACTCAGGAGGCAGAGGTAGGTGGATCTCTGTGAGTTTGAGGCCAGACTAGTTTACATAGTGAGTTCCAGGCCAGCCAGGGCTACCTGAAGGTCAAAATTAATCCTAGCCTTGTCCATGAGGAACTCAGAAATTCCAGACAAATATTTGAATACAGCATTCATTCTAACCTTAGTCTTGGCTCATATCACACATTCATAATTGTGCCTGTAATTCTCTTCTAATCACTCAAATTTCAGAACAAGCTATTAAAATAAGATGGATATACATTCTAACCTGATCTCCACTGAGGCCAATGGATGTTTTGCTTACCATGTGCGATATAATCTTCACTTTCAGGATTATTGTAAGCAGTACCTGAGATAGCTATGAAAGACTCTGAATGGAGTTCAACACAGAAGGGAGCCTTGATGCATTGTGAAGTTCCATGCTCTAGCTCTTCAATCTCTCTTCCTAGTCTCCTCTGGCATCTTGATTTCATCAACAGCTCATCTAAAAAACTCCAGTGCTTTAATTAAATTTATTCTTCTAGCCTTGTGTTCTCCTATTCAGTAGCCTCTGGGCATATGCACTCACTGAAATGTACATTTTAATTACTTGTTTGAAATGGAATTACACACTCAGTTTCTGACTTGCACTACTCATATTTTGGGTGTGCACTGCCTTGTGTAGCCAGTGGCTACCGTATCACACAAGTAGAGGGCACTGCGCACATGGCATGATGGCCTAATGAACAGCCTAGGCAGAGAAAGAGTCTAAGGAAGACTCTATCTAGTGTATATCAATAATTAGCTTCCAAGCACCTGATGAATTAATTCTTATCCCCTCGGCCCTCCCACTCTCTCACTCACACTCAGTGTCTCACTCTTTCTCTTTCTGGTTCATGCTCTCTACTCTGTCTTTCTCTTTCTGGACAGGGCCTCATATAATCCAGGCTAGTCTTGAACTTGCTCTATATTCAAAGTTGAAGATGGCCTTGAATTCCTATCCTCAAACCTCTATGTCCCATCCTCATACCTCTACTATATTACGATAAAATTAACTTTTATAATAATATAAAATATAAAGCTATATTATGTATTATATATAAAATAGGTAACATATAACATATAAAATTATATATAATATATAAAATTATATAAAATATATTTCATATAATATATAAAATTATATGATATATAAAATTAACTTTTACCATAATATGTACACAAATGGTCCAGAAGTCATTTGCTGCTGTGCCTCAAAGTTTTAGGCTTTAAATCACTCGTGTTTTTCACGGCCATGTGAATAAAACTTTTTAGTCTTCTGTATTTAGTTTAGTATCCCACTGCAAAGAGGAATTAACCTGTGACTTACCTGACCTTTAAAAAAGAAATCTTCATACTATCAGAAGCATTTGTAGTATTTCTCCAGAAAAACTGAAGAGCTGAACTATTTCTTCCAAAGACTGGCTCCCAAAAGAGTACTAATGGCTAATATTTCAGATTCCACTTGAGAGAATTCATATTGGCACATGATAATATTTTCCATTTTTTCCAAATTCTTTGAGTTACATGATTCTTCAGTGCTTTGAAAACAAAATAGACCAGAATTTCCACTCATAGGTTTCCCCAGTTCCTACTGCCCATGTCTTTGATGCCTTCTAAGAAGTTGTTGCCCTTCAAAGATGACTTCCCCTTTCACCTCTCCGGGACCCTTGCACAGAGCAGTCACCAGCTTACATTTCAAGTCTATCTCATGTCATGGGAAAATGCTGTGGCATGAAATACATCATTCATCATTCATTGTCAGACAATGTTACTGAGAACCTGTCACATGTTAGCCCCTTAACTGAAAGTTTGGGTACAATGAGAAACAAAATAAACATATCTCCCCCATGGTGCATACAGATTGATATTCCAATTCAGCCTGACTTAATATTAATAGAATTATATGATAGTTTAAGTTGTTTCATTTTCTTACCTTCAGACTAAATGACATATCTGTAGACAGCCATATTTGGACAAGATGTCATTCTGCTCCTCTAGTACCTTTATATTCAAATGAAAACAACTGCATTCTCCAAAGCTGCCCAGTCCTGATCTTCCTTCAGCTACCAATTGGGCTTGGTCACCAAAACGGCAAACCTCTCATACATCGACTGTAATTAATTGGTGTTGGGATTCAAGAAATCTGGGGAGCTGTGGTGAGGATATGAAGACTAGATTTGTTGGGAATGAAGGCAATGACAATCTATTAATAATATCTTCCATGAGTTTAAGACAAAAGAGAATGTCAGGTATGTCCACTTATTTGCATTTCCTAGAGATAAATGGGAATGGCAGGAGGTGTTACCGGGGGGTTACAGAGCCAGCAAGGGCAAAGACACAGGCATGTGTAAAAGCAAGATTCTTTTCCAAGGAGGAAGTAGGTCAGGAGAACAGACTGTAGGCTAGGGGGTGGCGATATCAGAAAAGAAGGAACAACAGAGGTTTGGATGGAAACTATGTCATATCTGGAATGCCCAACATCCACTGCAGATGATTCATCTCTGGTCATTTCCAGGGTTCCTGATGCCAACCAGCAACTCCACTCATTTTCTGTGCTGTTAATTTTCTTGCTAAAAATAACTTTCTCTTCTAAACTTCCCCCTAACTAAGGCATCTGTTCGCACATAAATCATCTCATTATCATCATCTCTAAGCTTAACATTTTAAAAATGCAACTCTAAATTTAATGGGCTCTTCGGCTACAGAGAAGAAAGTGCCAGAATAATCAATAAAATGGGGTCAGTCAAATATTAGATCACTAACATAAAGTCCCATCCAAGCCTTATAAGGACAAGGCTAAAATAAATACTGGATGTGTTTCTTTCTCTCTCATCATGAAAATGAAAGTCTTTAATTCACAACAGTCAGGAAAATATCAGGTATGCCTACCTTGCAGAAATGCATTCTATAAAACATCAGTTGTCGTTTCTGTGACATTAATTCCTTAATACTCCTTAAATGATTTTTCTCTCTAAATGGCTCCTTTTCTCTCAGCCAACATATGCATACATATGTGGACATGTGTGTGTGGAGAGGGGGCAACAAGAATAAGACAAAAATGGCATCTAGCTGTGACGCTTTTCAGTGGGCAATTTACTGCATCTCATGTCACTGTTATCACAGTAAAATTACTTAATGTGCTGAAATGACAAATCATTTCATGCTTCAATTTTATGCAGACTGTCTGTGCTTTGAAAGACATGTGCCACATGAAGGGAGGGGGCTTACATGGAGTACTTTAAATATGCTTTAAACTGAATAGCAAATGAAGAGAGAAACTGAAGGAAGAAATAATGCCTCGGATGTTTTGTCAAATTTTCAAAACAGACTAGCCAAAAAGAATATTTGTCTGCCTCTGCCCCCTTGTGGCAAATGTGCATCACTATTATTACAAACCCAGGTTCAGAAAAGCAAGCATTGCAGATGTGAGGATAAACTTACCAACACGGTGACATATAGATGAATTTTCATAATTAATAATGAAATAATTGTAGTTGCATCAATGTGTGAACTTTGTGCAACGTCTGTGTCTTATCATAAGGGCTGCCAGACAAAAGTGATTATAAGCACGCAATGCTGAGTGGTTCGGGCAGAAATGGGATTTTGATTATTTTTGTTTTAGGTCTTTAAAACAGTGTGATGGGGATTATCTGTGTTTTACCGAGAGACTAGATAGGGTTTTATGATATATGCCATTTAAACATTAATGTTTACTGAAGACAACTTGTACTTTGGGCACCAGATTAGCTCTTAGAAAGAAAATAATAAGCAGAATCAACAAAGATGTTGCTGACAATGAGTGTAGGTGGTGTCTGAAGGAAGAGAATATGGGTCTGTCAGAGTCAACAGCAAAGGAAGTAGATGGGGAAGACTGATGAAGAGAATGAGGAGACCAGTCCTCCCAATGCTGCAGAGAATGCCAAACTACTCTAAAAATAATCTTTTGCTGGGGTATGCAGGAAGAGGCACACACAGGCAAGTCCACAGCAAAAACTACAGGGAGTGCAGTGACATGGAATGGTCCAGAGCTCGAAAAAGCAGATGCCACGGCCACAGAACATAGAAAAGTATGTAAGGACCAAAACGTATAGGCCATGTTGTGAATTTAAGTCTTAAAAGCAATAGGAAGGAAGCCACTAAAGAGTTTTTAAAAAGAGAGTGGCATACCTGATTGTTTTTTAAAAAGTATTAAATATCTAAATCTGAAGAAAACAGGGAATCAATGAGACAAAGTATGATGGTTTCGTTAATTTTCATGCATTTACTGTGTACTGACTTCGCACTGACTCTGCTCTACACTTTTAATTTGATCTTCACTGCATATACGGTAAATAATAGAGTAGATGATTACAACCGCTTCCACAGAAGGTAATGGTAACTTGGGCTAGATTCTTGGCCATGAGGACAAATGATGAAGTCATACTGGTAAATGAATAGAAAACTAGTGATCAGTGACAGACTGAGTTCGGAAACAGAGAAAGAA
The DNA here is from genome assembly GCF_949786415.1 of Peromyscus eremicus. Lineage (NCBI taxonomy): Eukaryota > Metazoa > Chordata > Mammalia > Rodentia > Cricetidae > Peromyscus > Peromyscus eremicus. The sequence goes on along the minus strand of NC_081421.1, from coordinate 89,074,219 downwards.
ATGTCAAGGCTCTTTCTCAGACTGGTCTTATCTCAGTGTCTAGATGGTGGTGCCATACCCTTAAAGAATTCTAAAGATCATCAGATTCTATGGAAGATGGAGCGAGGGAGAGATGGAAAGACTATACCTACTGAGTTGAAAATCTTGACTTTAGGGAGTTTCTGAGACATCCAGAAATAGAGGTCTGAGAAACAAATTATCTCAGCCAGAGAAGCTTAAGACACCTGAGTTCTTAAGGAGTAAGTAGTCATTGCTTTAAAGGCTGCAGGAGGGTTGAGGAAATGGCTCAGTGGGTAAACTGCTTGCCACACAGATATGAGAAACAGAGTTGGCTGGTGAGACTATCCAAACCTGAGTTCGGGTGACAGAGCTTGCCTCAGGATAAAGGATAGAGTGATCAAAGTTGGGGACATCATCAACCTCTGGCCTTCGCATGCATGTGTACGCATATGCATGGACACCTGCACACACACACACACACACACACACACACACACACACACACACACACACACCACATATACATGTAAAAATGGGGGGTGCCAGATGGTCCATTTAACACAAAGTTATAGACATTAGAGAACTAGTTGAGAGTACTAGAAAGTTGATGACAGACAAGCCAAAAAAAATCACTAAAATTAGCTTCATTAAATGGTCTATTGAATTAACAAAAGTAATTGTGAGAATTTTACAAGGAGTATTTTCGCGTGAGGGCTGCATACGAAATAGTCCACAGGTAGCAAATGAATTCTTAGTTTTCACATGGGAATAATCATTTATACAGACTTGTATTGCTTCTTCAGATGTCACTTTGTGTTGAGACAACGGTAGCACTCATCTGTTACGACTTATGGTATTAGCCAATTCCGTTTGTGCCCATCTTTCATATCTTTCACATTTGGTCTATGGCAGCCATTTCTTCTCACTGTTATACGTTCATGGGGAATCAAATTTGTAAATTGCTTCAAATCACAGCAAGATAACCTAACTCCTTATAAGAAATCATATCTTTAGTCACATGAGCTGTGATAGTTTTAACTAATTCTGCTTCTTTTTGGATTTAAATTTTAAATCTACAGTTAATTTCATTTAAGCATTTTATTTAATTGAATTTCAACTTCACTTAAAATTCAGATCTGTTTTAATGAATTTCAATTTGAAGTTTAATCTTGTCTGAAGTTTAATTTAATCTTCAATTTTAAATGTTAGGACTATAAAAAGAGAGCTAGCATGCCATTTGGGGGAATGGTAAAAGAATAAGTAAAACATTTGAAGTTTCCCTAAATAGAAAATGACATTCAAAGATAACCAAAAATATCTCAGAGGTGGACACGTAACATCATTATACACAAGAAGAGAAGAGAAGCCCTTGGTGACGCCTTATCCTGAGAGAACTTTTTAGTTGAACGTGAGTTATTCTACTAAGCTCTAGCACCTAAAGGTTTTTCTGTGAGGTTCTCAAGTGGCATAACAATGTTAAAAAGTTAATATCTAGAAAAACATTTATCATTAGGAACCAAAGTTACACATCCTAACAGTGTTGTTGTTGTTGTTGTTATATTAAGTGTACTTATATAAAATTATGTGCAATGTGATGGTTAATCTCAACTCCTAACTTGATAAGCTCTAGAGTCAATGGAGAGATGGGCTCTGGGCATGTCTGCAGGGATTGTCTTGGCTAGTAACTGATGTAGGGCAGCTCTCACCTTGTGAATGGTACCATTCCCTAACTGGGATCCTGAAGTATATAAACATAAAAATGAAACTGAGCAGCAACATGCATTGATCACCCTCTGCTTCCTGAGTGTAGATGCAATGCAACTAATAATTCTCCGGCTCCTGCCTCTGTGTCTTCCCTGACACTGGCATGGCTTCCAGGCCATGGTGGACTGTACTCTGGCATGGCTTCCAGGCCATGGTGGACTGCTCTCTGGCATGGCTTCCAGGCCATGGTGGACTGCTCTCTGGCATGGCTTCCAGGCCATGGTGGACTGTTCTCTGGCATGGCTCCTAGACCATGGTGGACTGTACTCTGGCATGGCTTCCAGGCCATGGTAGACTGTACTCTGAGCAGTAGAGTGTGCACAGGCCATGGTGGACTGTATTCTGGAACTATGAACCAAAATAAATGTCTCCTTCCTTCAGTCCCTTTTGTATAAAATACCCTGGTATTTTATCATAGCCACAGAAAAGTACTAAGATAGTCTCTCCATTAAATAGGAAAATGCTTATCCTGTATCAACAGTATTTGTTTGTTAAAATTTACTATGCTTTTATTGATGTGAATTTCCTGGTTATCTCCAACAGATACAGCTTTTGAGCCATTTCCATAATTCCAAACCTGACCCTGGTCATCAGAGAGGGCAAGAGCACAATTCTTCATCCCAATGTCCCAAACTTTTACACGTCTGTCAGGTGAACAAGAGGAAGACAAAGTGGCTGTCATCAGAGCAAAATACATGCTCAGCACCCAGGAAGCGGGGTGACTCTGAGATTTGACAATGAGGCAGAAGCAAAGGCAGTGATAGATGGGATCTTAAAGATTACTAGCTTTTTTTTTTTTTTGGTGTCATAGCTGCTTTCTCCTTTTTATTTTTGTATTCATGTAACATAAGACTGTAGTATCATTTATATATATACTACGTAATTCTACTTCGTGAAGTTGACATTTTAGTGAATTAATTGAAAATATGGGTGCAGTATTTTATTTAAAAAGATAATATTCATATTTTTGGTATCACATGGGTATTTGTAATGAGTATTTGTTAATATTGATGACTGCTGCTAAATCACCTTTAAAAACAGTACCTTGTTTTTCTTGAAAGAGCAGTGACTTTGTAATGTAGAATCCACTTAGTCCAGCCACTGCTGGTGGTGTGCTTAGGTATTAGCTTGAAATCTGAATTTTTTGATCTTCAAGGTATCTATGACCCCTTGATTATATTCATCTCCTTATGCCAAGAGAATAGAAGCAGCTTTTTGCGGGGGGGGGGACTATGATTTATGGGCAGATAGCCATCTGTTTCACAACACACATTACTTTGTCTTTTGTGAAGTGGATGTACTGAATATAAGTTGTAACTGAACGTTAAATAAATTCAAACATTTCAAGAATTTAGGGAAGATACATATGCATCAGCAATTCAAACATGAATAATCTTTGATTAGTTATTGGTATTTGTGCCCTTAATAACATAGTCTAAGGTTTTAAGAACCCAGTTTTCAGGAATTGAAAGCACTAACACTTCAACCTTTAAGAAAATAATCTGAAGGTATATATGGTGGTGCACAACTCTAATACCCGCACTAAGGAGTCTGAAGCAGGAGGATCACTATGAATTTGAGACCAGCATGGGTTTCATAGCATATACCAGTGACTGTCTATAAATGTATTAATTAATTAGTGAGTAAATAACATCCATACCTAAACATATCATTTACTCATACCAGTCTTCGCTTGGCCACTCTAATAAATTCAGATACCATATATACAATGAAATCTGAATAATTTATCTCATCATTGCCCTACATTTGTTTTTATATAAAAATAAATCATAGATTACTAGCTTTTAAGAATTAGGTAAAGACAGGCATTGGAGAGATGGCTGAGCAGTAGAGTGTGCACTGCTCTTGAGAGCAGGTCAGGTCCCAGCATTCAGGTCAAGCAGCTCACAATGACCTGTGTTACCAACTCCAAGGGATCCCACTCTTTCTTGTCACAAGGCATTGGACTCATGTGGATAACACGATAACACACACACACACACACACACACACACACACACACACACGCAATTAAAAATATAATAGTAAGGGACCACAGAAATGACTCAGTGCTTAAAAGCACTGGGTGCTTTTGCAGAAGATCTGGATTCAATTCCCAGCCCCCACATGGATATTCTCAGTGATATGTGACTACAGTTATAGGGATATGATGCCCCATTTGGCCTCTTCTGGCACTGCATACATGTGGTACACACACCTGCAGAAAAAGCACCCATACACATAATGTTTTTAATTTTAATTTTTTAAAGGATTCATTAAATCAGATTAACAAAACATAAGACAAAAAAGAGAAAGAAAACAGAAAGAAATAGTGTTCAGGAAACCATGAAAGGTAAATGGTCCCCAAAAAGGCAGATAGTACATGAAATTATTTTAGAAGCTGTGAGATACAATCTGAAAAAAAGAGGCCATTGGATTTGAAATTATGGAAACTTTAAGAAAACATCCAGATAAAAGCGATTTAAAAGATGAAAAGGAGAAATAACATGAATAGAGAGTACATACAGTGGCATTTTTCAAAGAGGAAATACTGCACAAAGTACTCTCAAAGAAGAAAGAGGTCATACTCAAATGAACTTGAAATAGGTTGCATACTATGTGGCTACATGAGCATTTCTTCAAATATGTTTGTGATTTTTCTCACTTTGGGAGATAAGAAAAGTGAGGGAGCATCTTGTGTTTAAGTATCCATCACTGTCAAGTTGACTTCATCCCAGAGATGCAAGGAAGGTTCAATATACAAAAATCTATAACTGTAACCCACCATATAACAAACTGAAAGGAAAAAAAACACATGATCATCTCATCAGATGCAGAAAAGACCTTTGAAAAAATTCAACACTCCTTCATGATAAAAGTCCTGGAAAGATTAGAGATACACCATTTTTTTAAAAATGGATTATTTGGTATTTTGATGTCTAGTTTCTTGAGTTCTTTATATATTTTGGAGATCAGCCCTCTGTCAGATATGGGGTTAGTGAAGATCTTTTCCCATTCGGTAGGCTGTTGTTTTGTCTTGTTGACCATGTCCTTTGCCCTACAGAAGCTTCTCAGTTTCAAGAGGTCCCATTTATTAATTGTTTCTCTCAGTGTCTGTGCTACTGGTGTTATATTTAGGAAGTGGTTGCCTGTGCCAATGCATTCAAAGCTACTTCCTACTTTCTCCTCTATCAGGCTCAATATAGCTGGACTTACATTGAGGTCTTTGATCCACTTGGATTTGAGTTTTGTGCATGGTGGTATAAGTGAATCTATTTGCAATCTTCTACATTTTGGCATCCAGTTATGCCAGCATCATTTGTTGAAGATGCTTTCTTTTTTTCCATTGTACAGTTTTGGCTTCTTTGTCAAAAATCAGGTGTTCATAGGTGTTTGGATTAATGTCAGGGTCTTCAGTTCAATTCCATTGGTCCACATGTTGGTTTTTATGCCAATACCAAGCTGCTTTTATTACTATAGCTCTATAGTAGAGCTTGAAGTCAGGGATGGTGATGCCTCCAGAAGTTGCTTTATTGTAAAGGATTGTTTTAGATGTCCTAGGTTTTCTGTTTTTCCATATGAAGCTGAGGTATTGTTCTTTTGAGGTCTGTGAAGAATTGTGTTGGGATTTTGATGGGGATTGCATTGAATCTGTAGATTGCTTTTGGTAAGATTGCCATTTTTATTATGCTTGTTCTACCTATCCATGAGCCTGGAAGATCTTTCCATTTTCTGATATCTTCTTCAATTTTTTTCTTCAGGGACTTAAAGTTCTTGTCATACAGGTCTTTCACTTGTTTGGTTAGAGTTACCCCAAGGTATTTTATATTATTTGTGGCTATTGTAAAGGATGATGTTTCTTTGATTTCTTTCTCAGCCCGTTTATCATTTGTATACAGGAAGGCTACTGATTTTTTTTTAGTTAATCTTGTATCCTGCCACATTACCAAAGGTGTTTATCAGTTGTAGGAGTTCCCTGGTAGAATTTTTTGAGTCAGTTATGCAGAATATCATATCATCTGCAAATAGTGAAAGTTTGACTTCTTCCTTTCCAATTTGTATCCCCTTGATCTCCTTTTGTTGTCTTATTACTCTAGCTAGAACTTCAAATACTATATTGAATAGAGATGGGGAGTGGACAGCCTTGTCTTGTTCCTGCTTTTAGTGGAATCTCTTCAAGTTTCTCTCCATTTAATTTGATGTTGCCTGTCGGCTTGCTGTAATTGTCTTTATTATGTTTAGGTATGTTCTTTGTATTCCTGGTCTCTCCAAGACCTTTATCATAAAGGGGTGTTGGATTTTGCTGAAGGCTTTTTCAATATCTGGTGAGATGATCATCTGGTTGTTTTATTTCATTTTGTTTATATGATGGATTACATTGATAGATTTTTGTATGTTGAACATACATCCCTGCATCTCTGGAATGAAGCCAACTTGATCATGGTGGATAATTTTTTGATGTGTTCTTGGATTTGGTTTGCCAGTATTTTATTAAGTATTTTGCATCAATGTTCATGAGGGAGATTGGTTTGTAATTTTCTTTCTTTGTTGCATCTTTGTATGGTTTGGGTACCAGGATAACTGTAGCCTCTTAGAAAGATTTTGGCAATGTTCTTTCTGTTTCTATTGTGTGGAACAATTTGAAGAGTATTGATATTAGCTCTTCTTTGAAATTCTGGTAGAATTCTGTACTGAAACCATCTGGCCCTGGGTTTTTGTTTATTTTTGATTGAGAGACTTTTAATGACTGCTTCTATTTCCATAGGAGTTATAGGTCTATTTAAATTGTTTATCTGATCTTGATTTAATTTGGGTATATGATATCTATCCAGAAAATTATCCATTTCTTATAGATTTTTCCAATTTTGTGGAGTACAGGTTTTTGAAGTATGACCTGGTGATTTTCTGGATTCCCTCAGCCTCTGCTGTTATGTCTCCCATTTAGTTTCTGATTTTGTTAATTTGGATATTCTCTCTTTGCCTTTTCATTAGTTTGAATAAGTGTTTGTCTATCTTGTTGATCTCAAAGAACCAACTCTCTGTTTCACTAATTCTTTGTATTGTTCTCTTTGTTTCTATTTTATTGATTTCAGCCCTCAGTTTGATTATTTCCTGGCATCTACTCCCCCTGGGTGAGTTTACTTCTTTTTCTTCTAGAGCTTTCAGGTGTGCTGTAAAGTTGCTAGTGTGATATTTCTCCAACTTCTTTATGTAAGCATTTAGAGCTATGAACTTTCCTCTTAGTACTGCTTTCATAGTGTCCTATAAGTTTGGGTATTTAGTACATTCGTTTTCATTGAATTATAGAAAATCTTTAATTTCTTTATTTCTTCCTTGACTCAGTGGTGATTCAGTTGAGCATTATTCAGTTTCCATGAGATTGTAGGCTTTCTGTAATTTGTGCTATTGTTGAATTCTGACTTTAGGCTATGGTGGTCTGATAAAATACAGGAAGTTATTACAATTTTTTTCTATCTGTTGAGATTTGCTTTGTGACTGAGTATGTGGTTGATTTTAAAGAATACACACCTTATTTTTGATAAAGAAGCCATAAATACACAATATTTTCAACAAATGGTGCTGGTCAAACTGGATGTCTGCATATAGAGGAATGCAAATAGATCTATACTTATCACCTCGCACAAAACTGAAGTCCAAGTGGATCAAAGACCTCAACATAAAATCAGATACACTGAACCTGGTAAAAAAGAAAGTTGGAAATAGCCTTTAATGCATTGGCACAGGAGATGACTTTCTGAACAGACCACCAAGAGCACAGGCACTAAGATCAACAACTAATAAATGGGACTTCATGAAACTGAAAAGCTTCTGTAAGGCAAAGGACACCATCATTTAAACAAAGAAGAATCCTACAGAACAGGAAAAGATTTTTGCCAACTCCACATCCAACAGAGGACTAATATCCAAAATATATTTTAAAAAAACTCAAGAAACTAGATATCACAAAACCAAATAATCCAATTTAAAAAATTGGGTACAGATCTAAACAGAGAATTCTCAATAGCAGAATCTGAAATGACTAAGAGACATTTAAAGAAATGTTCATCATTCTTATCCATCAGGGAAATGCAAATCAAAACATCTATAAGTTTGCATCTTATACCTGTCAGAATGGCTAAGAATAATAACACAAGTGACAGCTCACGATAGCAAGGATGTGAAACAAGGGGAACATTCCTCCATTGCTGGTGGGAGTGCAAACTTGTACAGTCACTATGGAAATCAATATAGTGGTTCCTCAGAAAGTTGAAAATTAATCTACCTAAAGATATAGCTATTCCACTCTTGGGCATATACCCAAAGGATGCTCCATCCTACCACAATGACACTTGCTCAACCATGCTCATTATACTTTATTCATAATAACCAGAAGCTGGAAACAACCTAGATGTCCCTCAACTGAAGAATAGATAAAGAAAATGTGGTGTGTTTACACAATGGAGTATTACTCAGTTGTTTAAAAAAAATGGCATCATGAAACTTACAGGCAAAATGAATGGAACTAGAAAAAAAATCATTCTGAATGAGGTAACTCAGATCCAGAAAGGTGAATATAGCATGTAGTCACTTAAAAGTGAATATTAGCTGACAAATAAATGATAACCAAGCTACAATTTGTAGACCCAGATTAGTTAGGTTTAAAAGGAAGGGTCTGGGTGGGAGGGGCATGTGGATTTCCCTTGGAGGGGTAAAAGGAATAGATTGTATGGGCAGACAGGGACCAGGTGAGGGTGGGAACAGAAGGATCAGAAGGGGAAGGGAGATACAGTAGAGGGAGAGAATTCAGGGAGAGATAGCTGGAATTGAGGGGCACTTGAGAGATGATATGAAAACGTAGTACAGTAGAAACTAACTAAAATATGTGAAGGTGATCCTAATGTGGTCTCCTAATAATAGGGGATTCAGAATCTCAATGAGCAATCTCTTGTCACCAAATAAGGCTTACAGTACAAGGATTGGGTTGCATTCAGTTGAATTGCTGGCCAAAGGGATCCCATGGAAATCCCCAAACAACCTGGGCTGTTGCTAAGACCAAAGGTTGCTCTCAGCAAACTGACAGCAGGATCAACTCACTGAACATGGAGAAGTAAAGCTGGTTGGTGCCTACAAGAGCCTTCACCCCTACATTCTCTTAGATGTAGTCTCTTAGATGCAGGAAGGTACTCTTCAGACTATCAAAAGAGAAACATAAACACCGCCCATCCACAAAACCTTCACTTGTTTTATTTTCTAAGTAAAAATGGCCTGTCGATGCAGCCATGATCCATACAGATCCATACAATTGAGATTTTCCCACTTAATCCATCTAATTTTATGAAAATAGAAATCATGGAATGCATATTCCTCTCTAGGATGCACTGCTAAGTAGAAATCCACACATATCCCTAAATGAGTGACAACTCTCTTTTCCTGATACGGCATTAAACTTCCACCAGGAAGTTGTTTCCAGAAAGGAAACTACAGGGAGGATTGAATTGTTCTCATAATTAAAGAGCAATTCTTTATATCTTAATGTGATTTAAAAACCTGCATATGAAATCTTTTGCTCTGAAGAAAATGTGATTACATAAATTGAGCTACCAAAGACTCCGCTGACTGAGAATTCACACCACGTGATCTTTGCAAGCTGTGAGCATCATGAAAGCCTCTTCTAAACCCTACTGAGCATGGGGAGTGCTGCCTCCCACACAGTTTTCGTGTGTGCGTGCGGTTTTATTTAAACATGAAGTTTTAAATCATCTTTACTTTTAATGTCAGACTCCTTCGGAGGATATTGACAGAATCCAGCGTTAAGCACAAAAAGTTGTTAAAATCCTTTATTCCCCACACTGGAAAAGATAGAAAGAAAACCTCTGAAAGGACCAACAAACCCGGTCATAAATAGTGTAGCTTTAGAATTTGCTGCTGGAAGAGCAGTGAGTTCCTTCTTAAGTCTGCCATCTGAGCTGAGGAGGAGTTGGGTTTGGGGCCCTTTAAGTCCTACCATTCTCAGAAGGTGTTTTACGCATTCCCTGTTTGTCCAGCAGGGGTTGACTTGGGTCTATTGCAGAAAACAAATGACATTTCACAGCTGTCACCTCCTACCTATCTCAGTTCACGGACCTTTCTCTCTCAGTACCTTCAAAACAAAATCAAAGAAATACACCCATCCTGCTTGTATGTTTTGTTCATTTTTAACATCTTTGTTTTTATTCTGTGTATAATTGCAGAACACACATGTCATGACACTGGTGTAGAGGTCAGAGAACAGCACTGTGCAGCCAGTTCTGTCCTCCAACTTTAGTGGGTTCAGAAAATGGAACTCGGGCCATCAGGCCTTGTACTGTGATTCTGCCGGGTGTTCTCCTTGCTAAAGTAGACAGGGAAACACACTAAAAGAAAAATACTGTCAGTCTATGCTTTGTTGTTTTTGGTGATATTTCTGTCTTCATTTTATTCCTTCCATTCAGCCACACCAGAAATAATCAATGTTGCTTTTATTTCTTTTTGGTTTTCTTTTTTGAGACTGGGTTTGTTTTGTTTTGTTTTGTTTTGTTTTGTTTTGTTTTGTTTTGTTTTGTTTTTTCAGCCTGATCTGTCTTCAAATTCACTACAGATCCAATGATAACCTTGAATTCCTTATCCTGCCTCCAGTGTTAAGAGCATAGGTGTGTATCATTATGTCTGACTTTCTGCCATTTCTTTACTAAAAGACATTATCCACCAGACTTTGTGCATGCAAGACAAGCCCTCTACCAACTGAGCTACATGCCCAACATTCAATTGAATGTATGTTTTGTAGTTAAGTTCATAGGCACCAAACCTTGTCCTTCTCATCACTGCCTGGCCTTGCCTATTTCTCTGTATCCTACCTGTGTGCTTAAGTGCAGCATATTTGGAGAGACTTTCTTTCCTCTAGATTAAGTCCTCCTTGCTATTCTGAGAAACACTATAATTTTTCCTCATAGTATTTTTAAATACAGATAATTACATGATGATTTCTGTGTGCGGTTGCTTTTCAGTATTTTAGTATTTCCTCTCCCCCATTCCCATAATCACTGTTTAGTGAGTGTTTGCTGAATGAAGAGAATCTTGTGGATAGCGACTTTGGGACTAGGAAGAAGGCTCAGTGGGTAAAGCATTTGCCATGCACACATGAGAACCTGGATTCAAACACCCAGCGCTCATGTAAAAGCTGAGTGCTGTGCACTATAGCCACATCTGTAACCCTGGTGCTCCTGGAGCAAGATGACAGCAGAGACAGGTGAATCCCTGGAGGCTCAGTGCCAAACAACAGGGAAAAGACTGTCTCAAACAAGGTGGAAGGCAAAGACCAGCAGTCAAGGTTCTCCTCTGATCTCCACACACAGTGTGACATACACGTGCTCTCCACACCACCCCACATACATATCACACATACACATACGGGTGGGGGGGGGGAGAGAGGGAGGGAGGGAGGGAAGGAGAGAGGGAGGAAGGAAGGAAGGAAGGAAGGGAAGGAAGGAAGGAAGGAAGGAAGGAAGGAAGGAGAAAAAGGAACAGGTTCAGCAGGGTCATGACCAGGCTCATATTTTTAATAACCAAACTGGGTAAGGGAAAAATCAGAATGCCCCATTTCATCACTTTGGTATTTAGGAAAGCATCGAATCTAACCATAATCATTTCATGAATCTGGCCCTTTAAATTTTAAATATGGCAAAATTAGGATACATTGCTCAAGAATATTTTTCCTTCTGTTCTTATTTTCTGTGACTGACTCAGAGCATTAGAATATGATGTCTGCTTTTTCAGCCAATCATTTAGGGTACAAAGTGCTGCTTATAAAAATTAACTGCCATTTTTTTATGGTCTTCGTGGTCAGTTGCTGATAATGGCTTCTCTGAAGTATCTTTGCTGTGTTCTCTGCCATTTATGTCTTTCCTGTTGGCTGTTTTATTGCTCAGCTCCCTCTTGGTCCTTAACACATTTTACTATAAGCAAACTATTGGCTGGTGACTAGATTTGCATGGATTTCCCACTCCTTGCGGGGTTCAGAGCCCCCATTCACCCCAAACTGGCCTACTGGCATTTTGCCCAGGAATGATGTTAACTGCCCTCATCAGCTGAGATATGCTTAGTATAGAAAAGCAATTACAATGTTGTCCCGAGGTAAATACAATTAGGAATCAAATCTTTATAGGGAAAAAAAATATCCACAATAATGCTTTCCAAAGCCAAATATAATTGGTGTATTTTAAATAGCTTATATTCATTTGTCAGGCTGATTTCCAGAATTTTAAATCTCATTCAGCATTTCCATCCTCACCTCAGATACTGCCTCAAAGGTTATTTGAAATGTTGTTCATAATTACTAACTCTTACGGTTTTGCAGAAATCAAAATACCAAGGACAAATATAGGCAAGGCAGCTGTAAATGTTTTTCCTCTAAATAAACTCTCAAGTTTTCTTCCTACTAAAAAAAAATAATCTAACCACATAAATTCTGCTAGAAACTGTTAATAAGCCTACAAATAAATTTGATTCAATAAATACTACATGCCTGGTGTGTATGGCCCTTGGGAAAGGCAGAAATGAATACATTTTCACCTCTCAATACCTCACCCATCAAATAGTAATCTTTGTCACAAAGATTAAATGAGTTTATATATTTGAAGCAATTAGGGCAGGACCTTAGCATCTACTTGTAAACGAATTTCTAAATGGTCTTATTAATAAAAAACACAGGGCCAAATATTGGGATGAAAGCCTTAGAGAGATCAGGGAAATAGGGAAAGCCACCAGCCAACCTTACCTACCAACTCTGCAGCTTCCAAATGTGAGTTACTTCCTGTCTACCCACGTCTCTATGTCTTACTGCTCTGCCATCTGAATTGCTCTCTCCGTTCAACTACATCACTTCCTATTCCTGCCCAGCTCTGTCACTTCCTGTCTGTCTCTACAGACCTCCAGAACTCCATGGTTAACTAGTTTTGGAATTTAAGGCATGTGCCACCACACCTGGCTCTGTTTCCAGTGTGGCCTTGAACACACAGAGATCCTGCCTGCCAAGGGATAGGATTAAAGATGTGTGCTAACATTGTGTAACTTCTTTGTTTACTTATAATGGTTGTTCCCATTCCTCTGATCTCCAGGCAAGCTTTATTTATTAAAGCACAAATAAAATATCACCACATTTCAGCACAAATAAAATATCGCTATACCTACTGGACTCAAGAATTTAATTTTAATTATTATTATTTATTATAATAATTATATTATTATTATTATTGATAATGGCAGACAAGACATAACTCAAAGCATCTAAATATGGATCTCTGTAAGGTTGTTCTGGCTATTTTGAGTGCTTTTCTTCCAACTTCACTTGCCTTAAAAATACATCTACATGAGCAGAAAGTCCAATAGGGTCTGACCTAAGGAAGGTTTGCTTGGGTTCACAGTCCCGGGGTCCAGGCAATCCTGGCAAGGAATGCACAGTAGCAGCAGTGTGAGGATGCTGACTATTACGTCCGCAGTCAGTTACATAAGGGGATGAAAGCCAGCGCTCAGCTTACCTTCTCCTCTTCATCTTGTTTCGGAGTCCAGAACATAAAATGGTGCTACCACATTTAGAGTGACTCTTAAACTCTCTGTCTCTCTCTGTCTCTGTCTCTCTCTGTCTCTGTCTCTCTCTGTCTCTCTCTCTCTCTCTCTCTCTCTCTCTCTCTCTCTCTCTCTCTCTCTCTCTCTCGCCTAGAGATTGTATCTTAGGTCATTTTAGATCATTCAGTTGATCTGTACTAACAATCACCATCTGGAAGGCATTTCTTTCTGGGAAATGAGATTTCTAGTTCTGTCGAACGCCATCATCACTCCTTGGCTCTTCTTAAGTGAACTTAAATATCAGGTTAATTTTGGGACATAAGGTGGGTTATTGTTCTTATTTCTGAAGTTTGGGGGGGTTGTTTGTGAATTTTTTTTGTACTCTATAAAGTGGTGTAACTATAAAAATAAAAAAACCTACATAAAGCTATAAGCCCCTACCCTGTTGGTAGCACTTCTCACATATTAAATCATTTAATTTTCATAACAACAAACTGTTATTTCCAATTTACAGACAAAGAAACTGAAAATTAAAGAGGTGATGCAACTGTCCAAGGTTACATGATTATTTAGCCAGCATTTGAGATTAGCCAGTGCTCTTTTTTTTGTACCTTTTGGGTTGAATTTTTTAATAAATATTTTTATTTTATAATTAATTTAATTTTACATATCAGCCACGGATTCCCCTGTCCTCCCTCCTCCCACCCCCCAGCCTTCCCCCCAACCCACCCCCCATTCCCACCTCCTCCAAGGCAAAGTCTCCCCTGGGGAGTCAGCCCAGCCTGGTAGATTCAGTTGAGGCAGGTCCAGTCCCCTCCTTCCTGCACCAAGGCTGAGCAAAGTGTCTCAGCATAGTCCCTAGGTTCCAAAAGCCAGCTCATGCACCAAGGACAGGTCCCAGTCCCACTGTCTGGGGGCCTCCTAAATAGTTCAAGCTAGTCAACTGTCTTGCTTATCCAGAGGGCCTAGTCCAGTTCCATGGGCTCCTCAGCTATTGGTTCACAGTTCATGTGTTTACGATAGTTTGGTAATTTGTCCCTGTGCTTTTTCCAATCATGGTCTCAATATCTCTTGCTCATATAATCTCTCCTCTCTCTCGCCAGTTGGACTCCTGAGGTTTGGCTGTGGATCTCTGCATCTGCTTCCACCAGTCACTGGATGAGAGTTCTATCATGACAGTTAGGGTGTTTGGCCATCCTATCACCAGAGTAGGTCAGCTCAGGCACTCTCTCGACTATTGCCAGTAGTCTATAGTGGAGGTATCTTTGTGGATTTCTGGGGACCTCTCTAGCACTCTGCTTCTTCCTATTCCCATTGGGTCTTCATTTATCATGATGTCTCTTTCCTTGTTCTCCCACTCTGTTCCTGATCCAGCTGGGACCTCCCACTCCCCTAAGCTAACTTTCCCCTGACCCTTGCCTTCCATTACCCTCCCCACACCCAGTTTGCTCATGTAGATCTCATCCATTTCTCTGTGGCTGGGTGATCCCTGTGTCTTTCTTAGGGTCCTCTTTACTAGGTAGCCTCCCTGGAGTTGTGAGTTGCAGTCTGGTTATCCTTTGCTTTACATCTAGTATCTACTTATGAATGAGTACATACCATGTTTGTCTTTCTGAGTCTGGGTTACCTCACTCAGGATGATAGGTTCTAGTTCCATCCATTTGCCTACAAACCTCATGATGTCATTGATTTCTCTGCTGAGTAGTACTCCATTTAGGAAGTGATCTCTGGTGCCAATGCATTCAAGACTACTTTCTATTTTCTCTTCTATCGGGTTTAGAGTAACTGGATTTATGTTGAGGTCTTTGATATATATGTACCACATTTTATTTATCCATTCTTCAGTTGAAGGGCATCTAAGTTGTTTCCAGGTTCTGGCTATTACAAATAATGCTGCTATGAACATAGTTGAGCATGTGTCCTTGTGGTATGATTGAACATTCCTTGGGTATATGCCTAAGAGTGGTATAGCTGGGTCTTGAGGGAGGTTGATTCCCAATTTTCTAAGAAAGCGCCATATTGATTTCCAAAGTGGCTGTACAAGTTTGCATTCCCACCAACAGTGGAGGAGTGTTCCCCTTGCTCCACATTCTCTCCAACATAAGCTATCTTCAGTGTTTTTGATCTTAGCCATTCTGACAGGTGTAAGATAGCATCTCAGAGTTGTTTTGATTTGCATTTCCCTGATGACTAAGGATGTTGAGCAATTCCTTAAATGTCTTTCAGCCATTTGAGCTTCTTCTGTTGAGAATTCTCTGTTTACCTCTATAGCCCATTTTTTAATTGGACTATTGGGTATTTTGATGTCTAGTTTCTTGAGTTCTTTATATATTTTGGAGATCAGCCCTCTGTCAGATGTGGGGTTGGTGAAGATCTTTTCCCCATTCTGTAGGCTATCGTTTGGTCTTATTGACTATGTCCTTTGCTCTACAAAAGCTTCTCAGTTTCAAGAGGTCCCATTTATTAATTGTTTCTCTCAGTGTCTGTGCTACTGGTGTTATATTTAGGAAGTGATCTCTGGTGCCAATGCGTTCAAGACTACTTTCTATTTTCTCTTCTATCGGGTTTAGAGTAACTGGATTTATGTTGAGGTCTTTGATCCACTTGAACTTAAGTTTTGTGCACAGTGACAGATATGGATCTATTTGCTGTCTTCTACATGTTGATATCCAGTTATGCCAGCACCATTTGTTGAAGATGCTTTCTTTTTTTCCATTGTACAGTTTTGGCTTCTTTGTCAAAAATCATATGTTCATAGGTGTGCGGATTAATATCAGGGTCTTCAGTTTGGTTTCATTGGTCCACATGTCAATTTTTATGCCAGTACTAAGCTGTTTTTATTACTGTAGCTCTATAGTAGAGCTTGAAGTCAGGGATGGTGATGCCTCCAGAGGTTGTTTTATTGTATAGGATTCTTTTGGCTATCCTGGGTTTTTTGTTTTTCCATATGAAGTTGAGTATTATTCTTTCCAGGTCTATGAAGAATTGCATTGGAATTTTGATGGGGATTGCATTGAATCTGTAGGTTGCTTTTGGTAAGATTTCCATTTTTAGTATGTTAATCCTGCCTATCCATGAGCATGGGAGATCTTTCCATTTTCTGACATCTTCAATTTCTTTCTTCAGGGACTTAAAGTTCTTTTCATACAGAAAAGAACTTTTCATTCATTCTCTTGCTTAGTTAGAGTTACCCCAAGGTATTTTATATCATTTGTTAGCCAGTGCTCTTGTCCACAACACTATATTGTTTCCTACCCTATATAATTATCTAGGTCCCTACCTAGATAATAAATTCAGCCTAAATAAAGATTTCTGGTGTGCCAAAACCAGAAGCCTCAGATTCTTCTTAGAGGCTGTCTTAGTTAGGGTTTCTATTGCTGTGAAAAGACACCATGACCACAGCAACTTTTATAAAGAAAACATTTAATTGTGGTGGCTTGCTAACAGTTTCAGAGGTTCGGTCCATTATCATCATGACATGGGAGCATTGCAGCATTCAGGCAGACGTGGTGCTGGAACAGTAGCTGAGAGTCCTACATCTTGCAGGTAATAGGAAGTCTACTGAGACACTGGGTGGTATCCTAAGCATAGGAAACCTTAAAGCCACACACACACACACAGTGACACACTTCCTCCAACAAGGCCATATCCACTTCAACAAAGCCACACCTCCTAATAGTGCCACTCCTTTTGAGATTATTGAGGTCAATTACATTCAAACTACCACAGAGGGGGACAAAGACCACTGTTTGTATCCCATTGAACAGTTGAACTGGCTTCTCTAGTGAGTATTACCATGCATCTGATTATGCCTGAGACAGTCCAGGTGTGCACCCCGCCCTTGTGAAAATGATAAATCACTCCCTCTTTCACTTACAAAAACATCCTTCTGTGGGACCGTATATTGTATGTCTAATTTTTGTTAATACAGGGTCTCCTCTTGTAGCCCAAGCTGGCCTCTCACCTGCATTTCCCAGTCTCAGCCTCATGAAGGCTGGCATTACAGGTGTGTGTCACTGTGACCAGCCTAGGTGTGTGACCTTGAATTTCTGATTTCCAAATGAAGGAATTGAGCATGTGCTATGCCTTTGTGTTTACATGTGTGTGTATGGGTTCCCCTGAAATGTTGTGTCTTTAACCTTAAAAGATGCCTTTTTCAGTTTCTTTTGCACAGATTTCTCCCATTAAAGCTAAATCAGAATGTATCTCATTGATTCCTTGGCAGAAAGGCTGGAGGGTATGGGGGAGCAATGGACCTTTTTGATAGTGGCAAAATTCTAATTGGAAGCCAGCTTATTCTCTGTTTTCCTGCTTGCTTAATGAATGACTGCTCAAGTGTGTCAATGTCCCTTTACCCAAATACACTGTCAGTTACTTTCTACTGGCTTTGTCCTTTCTAAACTGATAGATCCGCATGCCCAGTATGAAAAGATGAGCACTTTAATCTCAGGGAGAAGCTTTATCAGGTTTTATGGTATATACGGGGTTGTGGTTTATTTGTCCAGCTAGACTTTTGTTCCTTGTCATGGTTCAGTTGTCCTGGATGCTGCTTTGTTTTATGAATTTGGGCTTGTCTTTGTTAAATGCAGAAAACAAAAAGAAAAGCAGTAATTATAGCTCCTTTCTGGGCCTTCTGGGTTTCCGCCTGTCACTTGTCATAGTTTTACTAATGAAGTGACTCTCCTGATAATGATTCTAAGTTGAAATCTGACTGAAATGCCCTTTGTGTCTTCTCCCCCTGGTGAAATCCTACCCATCCTTCCAGGCTCATTGTATATATCTTCTCTTCCATGAACCCTCTAGACACAATTAATTAATTACCACACCATCTGTGGAAAGGCAGTTTTGTTTACTCTGTATGATGATCTTACCTCTGTCTGTCATCCCACTAGGTTGTGAGCTCAATAAGGTAAGAAGGACCAGTTCCTGTTTGGTTTTGCTGAGCCTACAGAAAGATCTAGTATGTAAGCTTTATGACTGACTAGTAGGCAAAGTTTTTCTTTGCTTCAAATATATTAGCTCTATAGCTATCTTATTAGTTATGATATCACAAATATCTCTTTTCCATAGGAAGGAAAACTAAACAATTGCAGAAGGCAGAGGATATAGGAATGAGGCTGTAAACCATTCCACAGGTATCCAACTAGCTAGATTTATTCAAATCACATAGTACTTACTCTCCAAGGACAATAAAGATAATTTTGATTTAAGAAATATTTGACTGAACAAATCCTTCTAGTATCCAAGGAAGCCTCTATACATTGTTACATTGTTTTTGGTGAGCTTTGCTGGGGCAGCTTCACCTGGCATAACATTTGCAGGGTGTAGGCTGGACCTCAGATGTCGCAGAAGACAAGGACGATGAATCCAGAAGCTCCCTTTACTGACAGATATTCCAAGACTTTTGAACTGTCTCCAAAGTAACAGGCTGTAGCCAAAGCAAAGTAGGCAAGACGCTGTCAGCCACCTGCAGATCACCCAGAAGTAGTGCTGCCTTGATGTGGCCTACACCTTTTACCCTGTAACTCGCTTATTACCCTCTGAAAGGAGGTGAGGATGCAAGTAAAAATGAGTTGATATAAATGTCACTTATACTTAACCTTGGAACAAGAATCCATGTCCGTATGCACACATCTTCTTCTCCTTGTACAAAAATGTTTAGATCACAATGGTCCTCAAACTGTGGGTCATGACCCACCTTGGGGGGGCTCACATATCAGATATTCTGTAGTCAGATATTTACATTATAATTCATAACAGTAGCCAAATTACAGGTATGATATAGCAATGAAATAATTTTAGGATTGGGGGTCACGACAACATGAGGAACTGTATTAAAGGGTCACAGCGTTGGGAAAGTTGAGAATCACTTGTTTAGAAGAGAGGGCTGTTAGCTCAGTCAGTCAGAGTGCGGTGCTAATAAAAGATTGTCTTGATGACGAACAGAATGTTAAATACGGAGATAAAAATAAGATGAGTAATTGAATGTAAATGACAGGGTGTATAGTATTCGGGGTCCTGAGTCATACAGGGCAGTGCTCTTTACTTTTAACCAGTATTTCTTGTGTAAAAGACTCTGTATTACACATGGAATTTCAGTGCTGGGTGAAATAGACATGGTCCCTGGCCCACAAAACTGCATCTCACAGGAAAGATTAAATCTGTACAAGTGCTAAAGTTCAGGGTAGTCAAGGGAAGACCAAGAAAGGGATATTTGAGCTGACACTGATAGACCAGTAATCTTGTTCTGCAAAGAATGAGACAGGTGACAAAATTAGGAAGACTTTTTTTTCAGATGAAGGGTGAGAAAGACAAAGGCTTACCACAGCATGTTCCACGGTGGCACTTGGCTACAATGCATCAGTGATTCTGGTTGTCATTAACAAACATAACACAAAGACGTGAGGAGACTTTGACCTGTTCTCTCTTGCCACATTTGAAAATTTTAATGCCATCCTATAGATGAGCCCAAGCTCTCTGCATGATTAAGGTCACACAGAAGGAGATCAGATACAGTCTGCTGGTCACTATGTATGAGGACATGGCAGATAGATCACTGAGCCACCAGCCAACAGACAACAAAACAGGTTGCTGAGCTATTCTAGACCCAAAGCATTGCCTGGATGATCCACAGAACTGTGAATTAAATAACTTTTCTACTTTAAGACACTATTGACATTGGGGGAGATTTATACTATGCATCAAATACTAGCTGATACATTTGATAAGAGATGATGCTATCCTTAACTATGGTTAGGAATAAGAATTGCCAAAAGGATACAGAATTGGTTTTAATCAAAAGAAAATGTGGTTTGGAGTTGGATTGTTGTTGTAGTTTAGTTTTGGTTGGTTGGTTTTGGTGGAGGGAGTCTGTTTTTCTTTTTGATTTTGTTTTGATATAAGATTGTTATGCAGCCCATTCAGGACATGAACTCCTAATCTTCCTGCCTCAGCCTTCCTAGTGGTGGGACAGCAAAATCAGCTTTGTCATTTGTAGTTTGAACTTGTAGGTGGAGGATATGGCCTACTTGTTGAGCTCAGGGCAATTGGACAGAAAGATGTACTGGATGGAAGATGCTAAACTGTAGAACTTGGAGTGGCTGGGAAACACATAAAACAGCCATCATACTGAAGACTAGAGAATGTTTCAGAACAGTCTGGCTGCAGATACATATCTGAGACCTCTTGTAGACATTAAGATTAAAGCCACAGTAGATAAGCTTCCAATGTATAAGAAGAGCCCTAAAAGCCCAAAGGGCCCTGGTAATTACTATATAATTTGGGACAAATAACTCCCCATGTCTGAGCATGTTTTATCAGTACCAGAATGGTGTGATGCTCACTGACTTACTGAGATGCAGCAAAATGGAAATTTCATTTTGCTTTAGAAAATACCAGTTACCTTCCCTGTTACTGATAATCAAATTACACAAAAATATTTAAGGGAATCTTTTGATACTTGATAGTCTATTCATGGTATTTATGGGTCTGGGGAGTGTTTTATTTATAGGCAATAGGAATAGCATATTCTCTTTTATGTTTGAGAATTTCATGTGTACATAGAGCGTGTTTTGATCAAATCCACCTTCATTCTCTCCCCTGCAATTCCTCCACTATCCACCATTCCACAGTACTTCCCCCTCTCAGTTTCATGTGCTCTTTCTTTTAAACCTACTTTGTCCGCTTAGAGCTGCCAGTGTGCACACAGATGTAGA
This sequence comes from Peromyscus eremicus, assembly GCF_949786415.1. Taxonomy (NCBI): domain Eukaryota; kingdom Metazoa; phylum Chordata; class Mammalia; order Rodentia; family Cricetidae; genus Peromyscus; species Peromyscus eremicus. Next base: position 89,053,160 of record NC_081421.1, on the reverse strand, counting down.
GGAATCTCCTGGGACGTGGGCAGCCTCTCAGGGGCTAAATTCCTGAAGAAATCTGACTCTCCCTCCCCAGCTGCCATTAACTGCCAATAGCTCCTTAGGTAGAAGTGAGACTTTGTGGGCCCCTTTCACGTCCATACAGGGACTCCGGCCGGTGTGATCATCTTGTGCTGGTCTTGTGCGTGCCGTCATAACCCTGTAAGTTCGTGTGTGCCACGGTCCTGTCACAGCCACAGTTTCACAGTTGTCATTCATTACTCTCTGCTCTCGCTGTCCTTCTGTCCCTTCCTCCGTGATGACACTCCTGCTGACTAAACAAATCTGTAGTCAGCAGGAGTGCTCACAGGTCGCTAGGGAAGCCAGGGATGTTAATCACATGGGGCTGTCTCCTCAAAGAAGGAAATGGACACCTGTCTTCCACCCAGAAGGCTGGGGGTGGATTTTGTTAATGACCTGGTGACCTTTACTATCTGTAGAGCCAGACCTCACCCAAATCCCCCATAATGCTTACCTCAGACCCTCCCTCCTTAGACCTTTCTCTCTAGCTTCATTTCTCAGTCAATAGAGCCCATCCTTAGGGGAGATGTCACGTGTACTTCACAGTCTGCTGACTTCTGTGCTATTTCATTTCAGAGACTACACCAGATCCTAGATCCTTAAACTACAGAACTCGTCTTCACGATAGAAGTCACATGTACCTTGAGTTGAGTTTTTATTTCATTGTGCCTCTTCGTGCACTGGGGGATTGTATTACGCTAGGAAACTTTTCTTCCAAATTGTACTGTGTTTAAATATGCCTACAATAAACTGCCTGGTGTCAGACTCCAGAAGCTTTTGACCCAGCACTAAGTTGTGCTGAACCAAGTTTTCCTTCTTACCTCTCAAATTGTTTTCCTGTTGGTAGTAGAGGAACCACCCCTACCCCCACTCACTCACAAATCATCTTAAATCCCATCCCTAGAATTTTCCATGATGGCTGTTTAGAAAGCAAGATTCTTGGCTTCACCTTAGATTTTTTTTTTTTTTTTTTTTGACCAGAAATCCAAAAGGGTGCAATTGGGAATCCATACACTTAGTAAGCTCCAAGGATCATTGTTGTACACTCTAAATGTACAAAAGCTTTTGCTGTGATTCCTTAATAATATAATGACAAGTGAAACTTTTTACATTTACCGGAGACCCTGTGAAACTCACACATAAATGACCACAACCTAATGGTGGCCTTCCGAGCTTTTTGTCACATCAGTTCTACACTCTGACCACCACCATCGCCATTATCTGTAACATCACCACCACCATCACCACACAGGACAGCAGAGTTTTCCTCCTGAACTGCCAAGAGAACCATCTCTTTGTGATTCCACAACAGCTCCTGACCTGTCCCCAGATCCCAAAGCAGGCTGATCTCTTCCTGTTGAAATTCTGCCTCATCCCTCAGACAGCTCTCTGTGTTTTAATAAACAGCCACATATATTTCATGGCATCAGATTCATGAAATCAGTTGCTGATTAAGAATAAATATTGTCTCCCAGCTGCTAGGAGGGTTCAAACACTTGAAACTGATTGCAGAATGAAAATAAGTCCAATCTGTTCTGGTCTACAAAATGTCAATAGAGACACATCTAATACATGTTTTTCCTACAAATCACAAGGCAGAGTGGGAACAGGATAGTATGAATAGATATCCATATTCCAGGAGAACAAAGGAAGGAGAATATTGCTGAGCAGAGCCTCCATAGGTTACTACCTGCTTCTGATGCACAACTAATGTGGAGAGGACCCCTGAGGACAGCTCCACTTCAGAGAAAAGATCTCTAGTCACAGGCCCTTCTCTGGGCTTATGATCTTGAGAACTTGCTTGTTTGTAACACTGGGAGGTGGCATGCAGGGCCCATGAATATATTTCATTCACCTTCCCAAGAACACTTTGCCCCTTCTCAGCAGAGGATGGACCAAGGATCTACACACACTTTCCAAAAAAAAACATTAAATGCATCAGTTCAATAACCTCATGCCAGCTCCAGTGACGCCTCCTGCTCTCCATCTCCACCCCACCCCCATGGATCTCTACAAAGCTGAATCAGAATGACCACTGCTGCTTGAAACAAAGCAGAGAAAATATTTCCCCCAAAGGAAAACAAAAACAAAGAACCAACAACCTCTATGTTGGCATTATGTGGGTGGGTTTTCTATTTCTGCTGCAGCTGAATTTCCTAGCAGGTTATTGATTTTGTTACCCTCTGAATATTGGATGTTCCTAAACACTGGATGTTCCACTTACACCCATGTTAAACAGCATCCTGAGTCCCTAGCATACTTCAGTGCAAGCAATAAGCACAGTTGGGAAGTAGTACTAACCCCAGAGCACTCTGTACCTCTCCAAGCTCCATCCCTCCTTGGAACATTAGAGGCCCTTTTTTCTTTTCTTTCTTTTTTTGTTTTTTTTTCTTTTCTTTCTTTCTTTTTCTAAAAGAAATCAATAGGTACACATTTTCTCGTCGCTCATGTAATAATGCTAGTCCATGCCTCCCGCAGCCTCTGGTTTGCTTTCAAACCATTAAGGTTAAAGTCCCTGTCACTAAAAGCAAGTCCTCTTCCATGGAAATTCTGCTGTCTGAGGACACTGGAAACCTCAAGGAATCTGTTAAGGGAAGCAGTTTCAATCCCAAGAGAACTTTTGTAGGTCAGATGAGAAAAGGCGGATTGCTTGTCTCATGCCTTTTGATAATTCCTTTCTCCCACGTGTCTACCTAAACCTAAATGAAACAGCTTGCAGAAGTCTCGGACGGCTGCAGATCTCAAAAACTGAGAATTTAAGCTGGTGGGAGGAGGACTATCCTCCCATCATTGTAAATTAAATTAAACTCATCAATTTAAGTTTACTCCTTTTCAGTTCAAGTCACTGATAAATGATTCCAACACAGAATGTTTGGCAAGCTGTAAACACCATAAAAATTCTGAGACCTGGAAGTGAATTCAAACACACAAATTAAGCAACTAGAAATACAAAATGGTTGTGAGCCTGCTACCTTTGTGACTATAAATGTGTGGTGTTGTCGGGGAGACTGATCCTAGGCAGGACCAACAGAGTTAATGCGATAGTTGATACTGAAGCCACAGCCACGAAGTTCCCTTGACCCATGGGAAGGAGTGTGTTCTGTTAGCCATGGTCACATGACACTGTAAAGCTCCTCCAATTTGGTAGAACTATGACAATCCCGAAACAAAAGTAATTGATTCCCAGACCTAAAGTAAGTTGTTTTTTTCTGATTCTTGCCATCCCTACCCTGCACACCCCAGTCACCCACTAACTGGAGAGATGTTTATAGACCTCTGGACATTCTTTTACCTTCCACTCATCTTATTTTACCAGCTACCCAGGCCACAGCCAACCACAGGCCAAACAGGAGACATTTCAGCCCCTTACCCATTTTCCTTTGTCTTCTCTGTAATTAGTGGCTCTGGTCTTGAACTAGAGACTGCCCTCTGCCGGCATCTTCCAGAGTACAGACCCTTGCCCTTTGTGCTCCTCGCTGACCTTCCAGGTTCACCTAGTACTAACCTAGGTGAAAAAGCCTTGAACAGACTCCCCAACCTTCAACCAGAAGTTGAAACAGCACCTGTTTTCTCCTATCTTAATTTTAGGGAGTTTAGTGCAAACCTTTGTCGTTTCCGTATTTTAAAGTTATCACAGTCAAATTAATTTGGGCTATACTGAGAGATATTTCAGTAGCATCCTGTAAAGTATTGACAGCAACTCTTAGAACTGTGTTTTGCTTTTCTTTTCTTTTCTTTTCTTCCAAGAGTCTAAGCCTGGTTCCTCAGCAGCTACAGCCACTACCACCACGCTAAATGTGGGTCTCTGGTCCAGCTTAACAATGCTGTCATTCTGGAACACAGGAAAACATGGCTTCTCTTCCCTAAGCTCTTCAGTCAGTCCCCTTCCCTCCCCCGCACCACACATACACACACACACACACACACACACACACACACACACACACACACACTCAGGTCTCCACGTTTTAAAAATCAACCAACAAATAGGAGTGAGGGCATGGTTAATTATAAACATGGGTCCTTTCCGCGTCCCTGGTTGGGGCAGGGATTTATTTGCCAAGGATATAATGCCGGAAGCCATGTTTGGATCCATCCATTCGATCTGAGGATCATCCTGACAGCTTTTGAAGGAAGGTCTCTTGGTCTCCACATGTACTCTTTCCAGGCTTACAGCCACAGCGTTTTTAAACATGTTCAAAATGCCCTAACAATAAATAAAACCCCAGCTGCTCCTGGCTGCTGTCTCCACCCAGGGGACCTGGTCAGACACAGGTAATAAAATTCCTGCTGACAGGCTGTCAAAGGATCAGTTATTTTCATCCTCTGCACATAAGACAAAGAGCGGATGCAACAAGCCAATGTATACATTGAAATAAAACCTTCCTCATTAGAAGTTTACATTTCAAAACAATGGAAAGGTCACGTATAAAAAACAGAGCAGGTGTGAAGGCTCTCTAGACATCAGCAATTCAAAGCCACACACTTGAAACAGTTCTGTACAATGGAAACAGCCGTATTTCATTCTCCGAGTGGAAAATGTTTTTGACTCACCAAGGAAAGACAGGAAACTGACAAGACACCTAACAGGGTAAGCCTGAGGTTTTAAGAAGCAACTCCGACTACCTTCAGTCACAAGTGACATCAAATGCGAGTCACAATTTAGTCCCTGGAAACAGATGGGAGGGATTTTTGCCAACTTCTTAATGTTGGGGGACATTTACTTGGTAATGCACTAAGAAAGGAGCAGAGTAAAGAAATGTATACAGACTTCAGAACAAGAAATGTGGGGAGATTTATGTGACTTGTCAAAATTTAATAGAGTGACAACAAATTTGCCAGTCTCATATCAAACATGAAGCAAACCTTCTTGTTCAGTGTTAAGGCATTTCGTTGAAGAGATCAAAAAGTATTTCTGAAGTGTTTAAGGACATGGTGTAAGTATGAAGAAAATTCTCACTAAGACTTTTGATATTGAAAGATCTGATTCACAGATCTCATTTAAATGCCTGAACAGGTCAGTAATAAAGTGAGAACAGTAGCAAATCTGTAATGTTCATTACTCACTAGGTAAGCTTGCAAGCGTCCATGTCTGCAGAGTTTCTAATATCCTTATTAGATGTCTTCTATGTCATACAATATACACACGGAGAAAGTAAAACACAGAAACGCCATATAACCTAAGCAACCCACACAGCTAGTGAGAGTAGATTCAGAATTGTGATTCTAGGGATTATGTATTTAATGCAAAGGTGAGCGGTGGAGTAACACCTGAGCAGATGTTTAGCTGTGTTATCAGGAGTCTTAAGTGTTAGAGACTGTGGGAAAATGAGGAATAAATCCGTTGGGGATTCAGATTCATTCTTAGGCTGCACTAACCGAAGTAGACCACAATGGACACCAGGGTCTGGAGAACGGAGTGAAGCAGTAATTAAAGCCTTGTGGTAGCATGATCCCAGAGACAGGGAGGTAGACAAAGGTGGCCTTTTGTGGCCTACCAGGCATCAATCTCCCATTCATAGCAACATACAAAGAACAGGATCTAAGATACTGATGGCTACTTGGGTTCCTAGAGAAATGGAGGCCTATAGAGAGTCTTGTCAGAAGATTCCTGAGGAGAGACACAACCTAAATGCCTAGATGCTTTGCTTATTAAGCTCTTTTCTAAATTAATTTAACTGACATTAAACTCAAGGATTTACATATAACTAAAATGATATATTATTGTAATACATGTATAATGTTTACATCAGGTTGAATTCATCTATCGTTGCAAACATCTGTCATCCCTTTATGATTAAAAACTTTCTAAGCCAGCCAGTGGTGGCACACACCTTTAATTCCAGCACTCGGGAGGCAGAGCCAGATGGATCTCTCTGAGTTCGAGGACAGCCTGGTCTACAGAGCAAGATCCAGGGCAGGCACCAAAAACTGCACAGAGAAACCCTGTCTCAAAAAACAAAACAAAAACTTTCTAAAGTCCTTTCTAACATCCCAGGTCACCCCATTCATCAGAAGCACACCGGAACTACCTTCTTCTCTAACTGAAACTTAATACCCATTGGTCACTCTCCACTCACCCTCTTTCCACCCTCCTATCCCTACTTTCTGGTTACCATCATCCTACTCTCAATGTCTATGGGACCAGTATTTTCAGCTCCTGTATCTGCATGGCAGATATAGTACTTATCTTCTGTGCTTAGCTGATATAATGATCTTCTACTATCACAAATGAGAGGATGTCAGTCTTCTTATGGCTGAACAGTGTTCCACTGTGTGTGTATACCATATTCTCTCTTTTTGTTCATCAGTGGATAGATACTTTGGTAGTTTCTGGTTTAGAGTATTGTGAATAGTGTTTCAATAAATGTAACAGCACAGGTATCTCTGTAGAATGCTGATTCAATTTCTTTTGATATATACCCAAGAGTAAGATTGCTGAATCATATGGTGGTTCCAATTTTCCATATTGTTTCCCACATTCTGTATTAAATTCTATTTCTTCCAACAGTGAACAAAGACTCTCTTATATCTACTTCTTGCCCAGCACTTACAGAGTAGAGTCTTCCTCATACAAGCTATTCTTACTAGAGTAAGTGATGTTGCCTTAAGATTTTGATCCACATTTATATGATGATTAGTGGTGTGAAACAATTTTTTCATGTACCTTCAAGCAGTTGTATGCTGTAGAAAATTTCTATTTATGTTTTCTGCCCGTTTTTAATCAGACTGTTTGAGGCTTTTTGCTATTGAGTTTTAGATTTTCCTTATCTATTCTAGATATCAACCTCTTGTCAAATATATAGTCTGAAAATACTTTTTCACGTTCTGTAGATTGTCTTTTGGCTCTGAAGATTTTCTTTGTTGTACAGAAGATCTGAAGTAGAGCTAAATACTTTAAAAAGTGTCACGAGTCCAGAGAGAGAGAGAGCAGCGGCAATTGTGATGATAACCATAGATAAAGGTTAGAATTGCTCTCATTTTCCTGAACTGAACAAATAGCGATCCTCCCCTTGTGAAAAATGAGTAACACTGGACATCATCCTGTGAAAGTGAAAGCTGAAATATCTGAAAGGGAGGAACTCATCTGCCTCCTTTTCCAGGATTATCTGTAGAACTGTGCCTATACCTTGAGTACATCAGTCAATCAGTATGGATTTGCAAAGACAATAAATACTAGGTAACTTTTTCTGTCTAGAAATGTACATGAAATGTCTTGTGTCGGGGCTTACACGGATGAGTGCACGTTTGCATGTGGATGTACATGCACGTGTGTCTAAAGGCTAGGAGTCAGTCTCACATGCTCTCTCCATACCACTCCTCTTTGATTATTGTAACAGGGCGTTGCACATGACCTAGTGGTGTTCTCTACTTCAGCTACACTGAGTGCTGAGTGTGAGCTAGAGATCCTTCTACCTCCACCTCCACAGCGCTGAGATGACATGACTGTACATGACTCTCTACACAGGTGCTAGAGATCCAAGCTCAGGTTCTCTTGCTTACACTTTATAGACTGAGCCATCTCCCTAGCCCATTTGATGAAATTTCTTACATCTCATGTTTAGGGAAAAAATTATTATTTATTCATTGTTGATTTGTAGATTATTTTCAGCTGGAATGGACTTCTTTGACTTCACCTGTATTTTATTGATTTCTACATAATCAAAGAACTCAGCCAGTTAGCGGGAGAATGGGGAGGAAAGACTCACTGAAACCTCACTCTAGCAATATCATTGCATTTTAGTCTTCACAGAAAATTTTTAAGATCAAAATAAAGTGGCTGGTTGTGATTCTCAAATATGTTAGGCAACTACCGTCCTATGACCCACCGATGTTGCCGCCATGTGGAAGTAATTCCCAGATACCATCCGTGTCCTCTGTGGCCTCATATTCTGCTTCCACAGGGCATCTGCTTCCATCCAGAATGCCTTCCTATACCTTACATCCTCCACAGCGAACAGATCACAATTTTCTCCCCACAGCCTTTCTCTAACTGACCATCACCAAGGGAGCCATCACCAAGACACTGCGGCCGTCACATACTAGGAGAGGTGATTAGTATCATTTGCTCTAAACTGAGTTAAAAGAAACAACTTCCGGGTGATAGAGAAATGACTTCCATGTGATAGATAATCCAGTCTGCTGTTTTTATTTGCCTCTGAGTCATTCACAGGCGTTCAAAGAACAAAACTCCTACTAGAGATTGCTGGTGATTCCATGTGGTGGACTGAAAAAAATGCCCCCCATAAGCTCACAGGGACTGACACTACTAGGATGTGGGGACTTATTGGAGTAGATGTGGCCTGGTTGAAAGAAGTGTGTCACTGGGAGCAGGCCTTAAGGTCTCAGATGCTCAAGCCTGGCCAGTGTGTCTCAGGATCAAGATGTAGACCTATCAGTTCCTTCTCCGGCACCGTGTCTGCCTGTGTGCAGCCATGCTTCCCACCGTGATGACAATGGACTGAACCTCTGAACTGTAAGCCAGTCCCAGTTAAATGTTTTCCTTTGTAAGGGTTGCTGTGGTCATGGTGCCTCTTCACAGCAGTAAAACCCTAACCAAGACATTCAGTTTTGTTTAATTTTAGCTTAAGTTGGAGAGGCTAATGTTACCTTTCTTTTTACAACTTCAAATTTTTAGCCCAGCCGGGCGGTGGTGGCGCACGCCTTTAATCCCAGCACTCGGGAGGCAGAGCCAGGCGGATCTCTGTGAGTTCAAGGCCAGCCTGGTCTCCAAAGCGAGTTCCAGGAAAGGCGCAAAGCTACACAGAGAAACCCTGTCTCGAAAAACCACAAAAAAAAAAAAAAAAAAAAAAATTTTAGCCCCTTTATAGTCTCAGTTGTGAGAATTAGACCCTCCTCAGTTGGCTCTGAAGGAAATTGCTGAGAAGAAGAAAAGCAGAGAAATAGAGATGCTAAAATTTAACAAGACTGATAAGTAAGGATACAAGCACTGAAGGTTCATTCTTACTTGCTTTTTCAATAGGTTTTTGTTGTTGTTTGTTTTGTTTTGTTTTTTGAGACACAAGCCTCACATAACACAGACTAGCCTTGAACTCACTATGTACCTAAGACTGGCCTTGAACTCCTGATCCTCCTACTTCTATCTCTTAAATGCAGTACGATAAGTAAGATGTTCACCACGGTGCCTAGTTCTATGCCGTGATGGGAACTGAACCTAGGACATTATCTATGCTTGGCAAACACCCTACCAGCTGAGCTACACTGATGTTTCTATTTAAAATGGCAGGAATTTTCCATTGTCGTGTTGACATTAAGTAAGATGATAAAGGCTTTGGAGAGTCACTGGTGTAAGACACTGGAATCTGGGGTCCACGGGTGATAGAAGCAGTGCTAGACGCAGTTATTCAGGAAGGTCAGAGCTTGCAGGAACAGCTGCTCTTCTCCTTTTCCCACTTCTACTCTACCCAGGCCCCATCTGCTTGCAGAGTGTTGCCCACACTCAGCGTTGGTCTTTCCCTCACATGCCAGTCAGCTTTGGCAATGCCTTCACAGAGACACACAGACGTGTGCCTGACTAATCTCCCAGGCATTTCCTAAGATGATAAAGTGATCATTGAAATTAACTATTGCAGGTACAATTCTCAGGTAAGTATTTTAATGTGAATGGGGGAAACTGATATCAGTGCCTGTAATTGTTACAAATTATTGGGTTTTTTTTTTAACATGCAGAGGTGCAGTGCGTGCAAACAGCACAGAGCCTAGTTAAGAAGACATGTCTGTCATAAAAAGTTAATATATTTAATTTGTATAAACATGTATTGAAACTGTTATACATATGCCACGTGTTGTGGTGCATGCCTTTAATCCCAGTGCTCAGAGCAGGAGGATTTCTGTGAGTTCTAGTCCAGCCCAGTCTACAAAGTGAGTTCCAGGACAGCCAAGGCAACACAGAGAAACCCTGTCTTGAAAAACAAAAAACAAAAAAACAAAAAGAAAAGAAAAGAAAGAAACTGTTATATAATTTACTGATAGATATTAATACTAATATTTAGCAACTTCTATATTCTTCACATTAACTTTTAAGAAGAAAATATCCTGGATTTGTGTCAAATCATTGACTCTTGGGATTGTTGGCAGCAAAATCTAATTGGAGTCCTGGCAAGAAAGAGCAGGAGAAGAGCTGAACACAGGAAATGTGGGCTATTATTCCAAAATCTCTTTCCTCTAGGAAGAAAACAAAAGGATGGGACAGTAGAGTAGAGTAGAGTGGGCAGGAGAGTTTGTAATCTACATCAATAAACACATGTGTGCTGGTGAGAAGTGTTGCATTCCATTTACAATGCAGTGAAAACTTTCATTGAAATTGATACATCTTATCTGATTTTTCTTGAATTCCTGTGCTTAAAATTGGCATCTATTTTTTTAAAAAAAGGAAAAGTTCTAGACCCCTAAAGTTCAATTTGAGATCTAAAAAAAGAACTAGTAAGATCTAACTGGATATAGTCCCCAAATGGTTATGTTAACATTTAAATTTAACAGAGAAAGGTTCTTATTGACACTTTTAAAGATTACGATTATTAAACTGGATGAATGGACCCAGCATGATGTAAAACTGGTAAGGCAAATGTAAGATGATGCCAGTGCATGAAATGCATGTGATCACATGCACTGAAATGCTTAGAAGGTCTACAGAGACATATTAATGTATTAAAATTCAAGGAGCTCCTATATCTTTCATCTTATCTTTTCTGAGGGAAGATTATGGGCTTATATCAAAAATGACTATGAGTTCATTTTAATTATATTCAGAAATATATTAGAATGTAACCCCAGAGCATTCAGAAGCACTGGAGTCTCCAGGCTGCTGTAGTTTCTAATGCAACTGAATTTACTAATTATTTGTGAATGGCTAAATGATATGCAGCCACATTGATTCATCATCTCTATAGAATACATGGGATGCTAAGTTGTTACCCATTTTTTAAGAGTGTGTACACTTGTGATATGTAGAATACATGGGATGCTAAGTTGTTATCCATTTTTTAAGAGTGTGTACACTTGTGATATGTAACATAAAGCAATGGTTGTTTGCTAATCCTCTTCCTTTAGTGCTAAATAACCCACATTTTAGACAGGCACACAACAACTCAGAAGACCATTTCCCAGTTCTTTTTAAAACAATGTGTGACAATGTGATGGAGAGCTGGCCATTGGGAGTGTGGAAGTAGCAAAGGGCACTGTCTTCGTTTTCTTCTTATGGTATCAAAACACCCTGATAGAAACAACTTAAAGGTCACAGAGATCAGGAACTTGGAGAAGTTAGCCATATCCACAGTCGAGAGTAGAGAGAATGAATGTATGCATGTTTGCTCATAACTCACTTTTTCCTCTTTTAAGCAGCCCAGGACTTGAACCCAAGGAAGGCACCACCCACTTTTAGGCTGGATCTTCCCATATCAATTAACATAACCAAGACAACTCCCCACCCACAACATGCCCTAGGACCATCCTATTCTAGACCGTTTGTCACTGAAACTCTCTTCCCAGGTGAATCTAGATTGTGTCAAGTTGACAACTAAAACTATCATGAGTACCTTCCAGAGTTTTCTTGAGGTAAGGATGCTCACTCTGCTTTGTCTCTTCCTATTTTCCCAGTAAGTGGGACCCTCTGGTTGACCTTCAAATGGAGACCATGCAGAAGAAAAGAAGGACAAAAACAGAAGCCTTGATTCTTTCAAGATGCTACAGAGTACCATTTCAACCTTATGATGACTCCTTCATATTTCTCAAATTCAAAAACCAAAGAAATTGCCATATTGTTTAAGTCATTAAGATGTTTCTCTCTTGGTCCTGTTACATGGTATAGAATGTGAAGATGCAGAAGTTAACAGTTTTTAGTAACGTGATGGAGATACAGGAAGTACTAAAATAATGTTTGAGGGATTGTTTTATGGAAAATGAAATGAGAAATGGATCACTTGTAGGCTACTTGACTGACAGAATCTCTTCATCTCTGGTTTTACCTGTGATGGCCAGTTCTTGAACTATGATTAGAAAGGCATCTATACCATCATAAAGGCCTGTTCTTGGCCACTTGTTCCCAAATACAAATAAATGTATTATAAATACGCTTGGACCCAGGATATAAAATAATCATACTATTTCTTACTAATAGAATTCAGGTTCCCCAGCAACAGGGAAAAGACAAACTCGGTTTGAGCATCAGTATAGTTTTCCCTTCTTGTAACTCCCTTCAAAGAAATTAATCCAGGCAGAACTGGAATGCTGTGCCTGACTGTTCTAAGGAGAGCTGAGAGAATAGCTCTTACTAGTAAGAATGCCTTTGGTAAACAAGACAGACAACAGGCATCATAACCAACAGGGAAGCTGATGATGACGTTCTTTCTTAGTTGAGTCTGTTGCTGTAATAAATGCCACGAGCAAAGGCCACTCGGAAAGGAAAGGGCTTTACACATTCCGACCTCTGTCCATCCTGAAGGGAATTCAGGTCAGAAACTTGACAGGAACCTGTAGTCAGGAACTAAAGCAGAGGCTATAGAGGAATGCTGCTTGTTACTGGCTTGTTCCTCATGGCTTACTCAACTGGTTTTCTTATACTATCCAGGAACACCTACTCAGGGTGTCTAGATTGTGTCAAATTGGCAATTAATACTAACTATAATAAGTACCTTCCAGAGTCTTCTTGAGAAACTGTTCCCAGTGGGCTGGGCCCTCCTCTACAATTAGCAATCAAGAAAATGCATGCACAGACTTGCCTACAAGCAGTCTGATGAGACTTTTCTCAGTTAAGGTTCCTCTTCTCATTTGAGTCTAGCTTGTGTCAAGTTGACACAAAACTTTCCAGGACAGGTTCTTACAAGAGCTGTTTGTCATAAAATACATTCTGGATCACATAGAATAAGGAGAGTACCAGTGCAATATTTCTCAATATTTCTAGTCTTCTTTCTGTTCTAGTTTGCTTTCTGTTGCTGTGATAAAACATTCTGACAAAAAGTAATTTGAGGAAGAAAGAGTTTATTTCAGTTTACACATCTGAGACTTCATAATACTGCATCTGTCTCCAAACTTAAATAAATGAAAAATTCTGATTCTACACCATTGAAATTGCAGAACTCTGGAGATGCCTGTTCTTTTAGAGACTGTGCCTCTGATCATAAGGTATGGAAAGGATTTTTACAAATAATTTAAATAATGGAATAGCTGCTTCATGGAACATAGGGGCACAGAAATATTTTATCATGACTTTCTTTTTTTTATTTGCACAATTCTTTAATATCCAGATTTTCCTTGAGTGACAACTTGAAACTTGATAAATCAGAAGAGAGAAATGATCTCTTTCTTTCCTCCCTCCTTCCTTTCTTTCCTTTCTCTTTCTGTTTTTAAATTCATTTTGTTGATTTTTATAAATTTTAATTAAAATATAATTATATCACTTTTCCCCTCCCCCCTCCTCCCTTCAGTCCCTCCCAAGTCCCTTCCCTCCAACTCCTTCTGAGTTCTTCCACTCTGAAATTGATAGCTTCTTTATTATTGTTGCATATACGTGTGTGTGTGTGTGTGTGTGTGTGTGTGTGTGTGTGTGTGTGTTTGCAGAATACATAAATACAACCCTCTGAGCCTGTTTTTGTTGGGGATGTATATACAGTTTCAGGGCTGACCAGTTTGTACTTGATAACCAATTAGGTGTCTCGTCACTGTGAGAGGCCAGTTCTCCCTCTCTCAGCAGTCATTAGAAGCCTATAATTGTTTGACTAAGCGTCTGTCTTAGGGTTTCAGTTGCTATGATAAAACACTGTGACCAGCTCGGGGATGAGAGGCAGTATTTTACTTTACAGCTTATAAATCCATCATCCATCATCCATGGTAGTCAGGGCAGGAACTTAAGGAGGAACGTAGAGGGAGTAACTGTTACAGAGGCCATGGAGGAGTGCCTCTTACTGGCTTACTCTCCATGGCTTGCTCAGCCTGCTCTCTTATATCACCTAGGACCATGGGCACAGAGGTGACATGACCCACAATGTTCTGAGACTTCCTACACTAATTGAGAAAATGTACTCACTACAGACTAGCCTACAGGAAAATCTTATGGAAGTGTTTTCTCAATTGAGAGTCCCTCTTCCCAGAGGACTCTAGCTTGTGTCAAGTTGGCATAAAACTGTCCAGCACAGACTAGGACCTTATGATATTTCCCCCAGTTCCACACTAGTACCTCTATTGACATTGCCATTGTTCAGGTCTTGCTTATGTTGCCATTTCTTTGAGAGACAGTTTCATAGCAGACATCCTGGTATTCTGGCTCTTACAGTTTTCTGCCCCGTCTTCCACAATATCCCCTGCACCATAGATGAAGAAGTTGTGATGTAGATGTATCCACTGGAACTGGGATCCCCACACTGTGTCCAGTGCTGGTTTTCTGTGATGGTCTTCATTTGACGTAAAGAGAAACTTGTCTGGTGAGGGGTGGTAGCAATATTTATCTGTGAGTGTAAGAATAAGATTTAGAACATAGTTAGCAATTATGCTGGAATATCAAAGTGGCAGTAGTAGACTCATTTCCAAAACCCATGACCTCACTTGCCATAGGAAGTTGGCTAAGTTTCTAGCAGCGGGCACCATTCCCCTTTGTTGGGTGCACCGTAAGTCCAATTAGACACTGTTGGTTACCAACACAGGTGAGCACCACGTATGCACTTTGTGGATCTCATGCCTTATTCATTGTCATTTAGTTCATAGTATTCCTGCTGTGTTGGACAGTTAACTGCTTCCCTCTCTTGACAGTTTGCACAGTACCCTCTAGTAACGTAGAAGCTAGACCACAGGAAGGAGGCCTTCAGGTCGACTTTCTCTAGTGCTCAAATGCTGAGCATACCATATTATAGTATGCTGTGGGATGTCCTGTATGTTGTAAATAGATGATTGATTGATAAATAAAATACTGATTGGCCAGTAGCCAGGCAGGAAGTATAAGATAGGAGGGACAAATGAGAGGAGAGGCTGAGAGGTGGAAGCTGGAGGAGAGGCCAGCCCACTCTCGAGGGAACAGCATGTAAAGGCAGCAGGTAAAGCCAGGGAACACATGGCGACATATAGATTAATGGAAATGGGCTGAGTTTAAGTGTAAGAGCTAGTCAATGGTAGGCCTGGGCTAATGGCCGAGCAGTTTAAATAATAAAAGTGTCTGTGTGTTTATTTTACAAGTGGGCTACGGGACTGCCCCAGCTTGGCGGGACGCAGAGAGAAACTCTCTAACTACAATAGCAGTTGGTTAGGATAGAGACCCAAATTTACTGCTTGAATTCACACATCCAGTGTTTTCCATGTAATTGATGTTTTTCACGAAAGCCACAAAATCAGCCATTATGTGTAAAGTTTGCATTAGGTTTTACAACAGCAAAAAAAAAAAAGAAAAAAAAAGAAAAGAAAAGATTCCACTAAAAATAGCTTCAGGGGAATATCTAGAGCTTAAATGAGACTTTGCATACTAATCTGGACCCTGAGAAAGAAGCTCAATTACTTGCCTCTTACCTTACCTTATATTTCTTCTTTTTAAATTGTCTAATACTGGACCTAGGTAGATGGGTCAGTCTCCACAAACATGAGACCTTGAGTTTGGATTCCCAAAACTCATATGAAAAATGTGGGTTGGGGATTTAGCTCAGTGGTAGAGCTCTTGCCTAGCAAGCACAAGGCCCTGGGTTCGGTCCTCAGCACCAGAAAATAAAAAATTTAAAAAAAAAAAAAAAGAAAAGAAAAGAAAAGAAAAATGCCAGGGTGATATAAATCTATAACCCCAGGCTTGGAGAGACAGTGGGAAGGAGACAAGCAGATCCCCAGAGCTCGTTGGCCAGCCAACCCAATCAAATCTCAGAGGTTCAGTGAGATACAATCTCAAAAAATAAAAGTGGAGAGCAATCCAGGAAAGACACCCAACCCCGATCTGGGTCCTGTGTAAGTATGAGCATATATGTGAGCACCTGCAAACACATATATGCACATGCACAGACTACATACACAACACACACAAAAATACAATAAAATGCTTAATGTTAATGATACTATGTTATATACACTATTTAAAGTAAATAATGTTAAGAATATAATATGATTTAAAGTACATAGTGTGTGCATGTGTGACTGACCCAGTTCAAAATAGAAGGCATCTACCCATCAATCACGTGTATTCTGTGAAACAGAATATCTTAAAATTTAAGCGCATATGAGCACCAAATGTACAGATGATACCAAAACCTAAAGCTGCTCTAGATTATGGAAATGAACCCCAACTCTGTGAATGAGTTCCTCCTTCGCATAGGAAAGCAGAGCAATATGTTTCGCTCAAGACAGCAGATGCCAGAGGCCAAAATAGCTACATTCCCACGGGAGATCTCCCTGTGGGATCAGCAGATGGTGAAAGCTTCCCCCAAAATGCAGCTTTTATGGTCCCTGAAAGGAAAGTAAGATCCAGGTAAGGGGAAAAGGTTACAAGATATTTCAGGTGATGGGAACTGTGTGGTCAAAATGATCAGGCATGGAAAGGCAAGAATAAGCAGAATACTTCCCCACTGAATAGCCTGTCCATTAGGCTGGAGAGAGGGAGTCAATGGAAAATGTAAAGGACAAATAACTAAGGCCAGAGCATCAATCTAAAATGCTTAACTGATAATAAGATCCTCAAGTTTTTAAAGGGGCAGCATTCCTAGAAGGAAAATTGTTTTACCACTGATAACATTTAGCATTGCCAGTACAGGCAATTAAGAAAGGTAGGTTGATTTCAGTCGATTATGGAAGTATTTCTAAAGTCTACAGAATACGAACCTCCATTGCCAGAGCACAAGGATGCAAGGAGGCCTGTTACCTTGACCTTGGTACCCACTCTTGGTTTAGGAAATGTTAGAGCAACTATTCTTGTGGAATAGGATTCCCAGGGCTGGGGGAATAGCTCAGTGAATGATGTGTTTGCTGCACAACCTGGAAGATAGGATGTTGAATACTCAGCATCCGTGCTACACAAAGCTGGGAGGTGGTGGGACAGGAGAAATAACTCAGCAGTTAAGAGCACCTACTGCTCCTGCGGAGGACCCAAGCTAAGTTCCCAGCACCCACATCAAGGGGCTTGCAATCACCCCTAATCCCAGTACCAGGGGATCTGTTGTCCCTTTCTGGCCCCTGTAGGTGCTACCACTCATATGCCCATGAATAGACAGACAAGCAGGCACACGCACATGCATGAACGCACCACACACACATGCATGAACGCACCACACACACATACACACAATTAAAAATAAAAAGTATAATATAATTTTTAAAAGCTAAGTGCGCACCTGTAATTCCAACAGTGGGTAAATGGAAACAGGTTTGCTGGTCAGTCAGTCTAGCTCAATCAGAGAGCACCAGGTTCAATGGGAGACACTTAGATAGATAGATAGATAGATACATACATACATACATACATACATACATACATACATACATACATACAAAAGGCCTATATATCTGTCTGTCTGCATGTCTTAGATAAGATTACTAATGCTTCGATAAAACATCATAACCAAAAGTGCACAATGGAAAAAAGAAAGCATCTTCAACAAATGGTGCTGGCAAAACTGGATATCAACATGTAGAAGGCTGCAAATAGATCCATATCTATCACCGTGCACAAAACTTAAGTCCAAGTGGATCAAGGACCTCAACATAAATCCAGCTACTCTGAACCTGCTAGAAGAGAAAGTAGGAAGTAGTCTTGAACACATTGGCATAGGAGACCACTTTCTAAATAGAACACCAGTAGCACAGACACTGAGAGAAACAATCAATCAATGGGACCTCTTGAAACTGAGAAGCTTTTGTAGGGCAAAGGATACGGTCAACAAAGCAAAGCGACAGCCTACAGAATGGGAAAAGATCTTCACCAATCCCACATCTGACAGAGGACTGATATCCAGAATATATAAGGAACTCAAGAAATTAGACATCAAAATGCCCAACAGTCCAATTAAGAAATGGGCTATAGAACTAAACAGAGAATTCTCAACAGAGGAAACTCAAATGGCTGAAAGACATATAAGGAATTGCTCAACATCCCTAATCATCAGGGAAATGCAAATCAAAACAACTCTGAGATACCACCTTACGCCTGTCAGAATGGCTAAGATCAAAAACACTGAAGACACCTTATGCTGGAGAGGATGTGGAGCTAGGGGAACTCTCCTCCACTGCTGGTGGGAATGCAAGCTTGTACAACCACTTTGGAAATCAATATGGCGATTTCTTAGAAAATTGGGAATCCATCTCCCCCAAGATCCAGCTATACCACTCTTGGGCATATACCCAAGGAATGCTCAACCACACCACAAGAGCACTTGTTCAGCTATGTTCATATCAGCGTTGTTTGTAATAGCCAGAACATGGAAACAACCTAGATGCCCTTCAACTGAAGAATGGATAAACAAATTGTGGTACATATACACAATGGAATACTACTCAGCAGAGAAAAACAATGACATCATGAGGTTTGCAGACAAATGGATGGATCTAGAAAAAATCATCCTGAGTGAGGTATCCCAGACTCAGAAAGACAAACATGGTATGTACTCACTCATAACAGGATACTAGATGTGGAACAAGGATGACTGGACTGCTACTCACATCACCAGGCAGGCTACCTGGAAAACAGGACCCCAAGAAAGACACAGGGATCGCCCAACGACAGAGAAATGGAATGAGATCTACATGAACAGCCTGGACAGGAGTGGGGGTAGTGAAGGGCGAGGGTCGAGGGAAAGAGAGCTTGGGTGAGTGGGAGATCCCAGCTGGATCAAAAACAGAGAGGGAGAACAAGGAATAGGAGACCATGGTAAATGAAGACCACATGAGAATAGGAAGAAACAAAGTGCTAGAGAGGCCCACAGAAATCCACAAAGATACCCCCACAACAGACTGCTGGCAATGGTCGAGCGACAATCCGAACTGACCTACTCTGGTGATGGGATGGCCAAACACCCTAATTGTCGTGCTAGAAACCTCATCCAACTACTGATGGACCTGGAGGCAGAGATCCATGACTAGGCCCTAGGTGGATCTCTGGGAGTCCAATTAGCGAGAATGAGGAGGGTTTATATGAGAGAGAATTGTTGAGACCAAGGTCGGATAAAGCACAGAGACAAATAGCCAAACAAACGGAAACACATGAAATATGAACCAATGGCTGAGGGGTCACCAACTGGATCAGGCCCTCTGAGTGGGTGAGACAGTTGATTGGCCTGATCTGTTTGGGAGGCATCCAGGCAGTGGGACCGGGTCCTGTGCTCATTGCATGAGTTGGCTGTTTGAAACCTGGGGCCTATGCAGGGTCCCTTGGCTCAGCATGGGAGGAGGGGACTGGACCTACCTGGACTGAGTCCACCAGGTTGATCTCAGTCTGTGGGGAAGGCTTTGCCCTGGAGGAGATTGGAATGGGGGGCGGGCTGGGGGGAAGGTGAGGGGGGCGGGAGGGGGGAGAACAAGGGAATCTGTGGCTGATATGTAGAACTGAATTGTATTGCAAAATAAAAATTAAAAAAAAAAAAAAAAAAAACATCATAACCAAAAAGCAAGCTTGGGAAGAAGGGGATTATTTGGTTTACACTCCCACATCACTACTCACCGCTGAAGGAAGTCAAGGCAGGACTTTAAACAGGGCAAGAACCTGGAGGCAGAAGCTGATGCAGAGGCCATTGAGGGGTACTGCTTACCAGTTTGCTCCTCATGGCTTACTCAACCTGCTTTCTTATAGAACCCAGGACCACCAGCACAGGCATGGCACCACCCACAAGGGGCTGTGCTCTCCCACATCAATCAATCACTCATTAAGGAAATAGCTTACAGGCTTGCCTATAATTTGATCTTATAGGGACATTTTCTTAATTGAGGATCCCTCCCGTCAAATGACATAAGCTTGTGTCAAGATGACATTAAACTATCCAGCATACTAATCTATCTGTCTGTCTGTCTGCCTGTCTGTCCTTATACTACCTGTTCCCTGGGCATGGGCTAAGTATATCAACATACATGATCTCTCTTCATCCTAAAACACTCCTGTAATTATTGCCACCCTCATTTTATAGATGAGGAAATGAGGCTTAAAGAAATTAATTGGCTTGCCCGAGTTCACACTGCCAGTGAGTGTGGAAACAAAGCCAAAAACAAGTATTTCTGGAATGAAACTGCATGTTCTTAACCAGTTTCCTTGGCGTTCTCATCAATAATTAGTAGTTTCGTGTTCTGAAGCTGCCGTTGGTCCTGGCTTTCCCTGGGCGTTCGATGCTGCCACCATCTGGTCTCCTGCATAAAGTTCAGGCTTTTCTTAAGCAGTCTCAGCCCGGTTGGAATTTGCTGTCCCTGAAAAGAGGCTGAAGCTTGTGGGGTCTCCATGTGCATGACCTAAAAATCTTAAATCTTTTCAGTATCCTCCCCGTTGTTCACATGCAGTGTGTGAGGGCCACTCAGAGAGTCGAATGGAAATTATCTCAATAACCAAATTGTGCGAGCTGGAGAGAAATTCAAAACCAATCCACCACTGTGTGAAAAAACACTGCTGAGGTGGGTATGTCAATCCTGGATTCAGAGAGCAGAGGGAGTTTGGTGCACATTCCCCTCTGTTGACGAGGGGAAGCTAGAATTAGTGAGGACGGAGCAACTGAGAAGGAAAAGCATGCTCTAAGGTCAAGGGAAGACATTCAACGAGTCAGGAAGGAACCAGCAGAGATTTAGTCCTTAGTAAAGTAGTAGAGATTAAGTCCTGCATTCACTTGCTGAAGGCTGATGGTCACAATCTTGTGAAAAATAAAGCATGTTCACAAGAGTAGCAATAATAGATCCTTTGCCAACGCCTCGCTGACTTCCACTTTCTTCTGCTGATCTTCACCTATCAAGCCCCAGAGTGTGTGAAGCATGGTTTCCCCTGTGTAGGAGGTAAAGGCTAGACAAAGGCATGTTTTATCTCTATGGCAAAGTGAGGCAATATCTGATGTAAAATAAGCAAAGGTTGGGAGTTAGAAGCTCTACATCCTGGTCTGACCTCTCTACCCTCCGTGTTTTCGTGAGCCTCGAAGCCTGTCTGTAGTGGGTAGCCATTCCAGCTTTGATCTGGAAGTTCCAACCCCCATTGAGACTTCGGCAACTGTCACACCTACAAGGCGGGGCCAAGGGAGGCACCTGGAGACCCAAGATCTGAATGGGCCAGCGCTCTCTCTCTCTGTTCTGGGACCCTGGACGGTGGAGGTGGGCCAAGCAGAGCTCCAGAGAACACCGCTAGACTGCGATACACCTTCCCCAGACCCTGCGACCTACCTATCCCTTAATTTGTAAGTTACGCCATTAAATAAATCTCCTTTTAACTACGTGGAGTGGCCTTAATAATTTCACCAATATCTGTCAGCCTCTTAGAGCCATGCAGTTCACACACCTTGAATCCCTTGTTTGAGTGCAGAACTTGAACATACATTGAGATTCTTAGAATAATGACGATGGAGGGGTGGTACCAGACAGCAGGTGTTCAATGCCTGCCTAGCTTCCACGTACTATATGTGTTACTTCAAATCTGTTGTTTCCGTTCAATTAGGAAGTACAAGGCCAACCTGAGCTGCAGAGTGAGACCCTGTTTCTAAACAAACAATGAAAAAACCACCAAATCCTTTGTCTCGTTTAATTAACTTTCACAAGAATGCTATAAAGTAGAGATGTAGCCCTCTCCTAACACTACATGACAAATACCATTCTAAATGTTGTAACCCATTAATCCTTGTGGACATTCTAAGAAGGTAGGAACTGTCACTGTCCCTGAGAAGCTGAATAGCATCCAAAATCAAACAGCAGTGTGGAGCTGTCAGACCTGGTTCCAGAAACTATTACCCAACACCACATTCTAACACCTACTCAATACATGAGTACCCCTCACACTGTCTATGCATAAGTGCACATGTGTGCACACACAATATTTTTCTGTTTCTTACTCAACAGTGGATCACAGGAGTAGACTCGGAGTTCATAGGATGAGGCACATCAAATGCTCAGCATCCATTGTAACACTCCCCTTCTATCTACCTGACAAGGAGTCAAGTTTAACACAAGATGACGATGACACTGACTCCTGTGAAGCTTCCCCTATCAGGGTCTGGAACTCATCAAGCCCTTAGAAGACAGGAGATTGGTCTTGGAGTTTCTATAGTGACACCTGTTAATGTTCCAACTAACCAGTGTTATACCAGAAGAAATCATGACAGGCTGAGTAGTTTACACTATGGAAATGTGTTTTCTCATAATCCCAGAGGTCAGAAGTCTGAGGTCTCTGTGTTGGTAAGATTGGTTTCTTCTCCTCGGGTTTCCCCTGCCTGGTAGATTGCCATCTTCTCCATGTTTTCTTGGGATCTTTCTTCTGCATGTCTCCATCATATTCTTTTTTTTAACTTTCTTCTTTTATTATTAAAAAATTTTCTATTCACTTTACATACCAACCACAGACTCCCCCCTCTTCCCTCTCCCCACCCCCAGAGGCTTCCCCCCAACCTACCCCCTCCCCACATTTCCCAAGTCAAGGTCCACCATGGGGAGTCATCAAAGCCTGGCACACTCAGATGAGGCAGGTCCAAGCCCCTCCCCCCAGCACCAAGGCTGTGCAAGGTGTCACACCCTAGGCACTGGGCTCCAAAAAGCCCACTTATGCACCAAGGATGGATTCCGATCCCCATGCCTGGGGGCCCCCCAAACAGTTCAAGCTGAACAACCGTCTCCCGTATCCAGAGGGCCTAGTCTAGTCCTATGGAGGCTCCACAGCTATTAGTCCACAGTTCATGGGTTTCTACTAGTGTGGCTGGTCATCTCTGAATGTTTTCCCATCATGACATAAAGAAATGGGAGGTTCGAGCTGGAACAGGGACAGAATGGGAGAGCAAGGAAAAAGATACCATGATAAATGAAGACATCATGGGAACAGGAAGAGGCAGGGTACTGGGGAAGTTCTCAGGAATCCACAAGGATGACCCCACCTTGGACTACTGGCAGTGGGCGAGAGGGTGCCTGGACTGGTCTACTCTGGTGACCGGACTAGTGAATACCCTGTCATCATAGAGCCTTCATCCAGTGACTGATGGAAGCAGATGCAGAGATCCACAACCAGGCACCAGGCTGAGCTCCGGGAATCCAATCAATGAGAGCGAGGAGGAATTCTGTGGGCGGGGGACTTCAAAATCCATCACATTCTTTTAGGAATACTCATGTCAAACTGCCCATAATGCCAGTTCCAGGGGATCCATCGCCCTCTTCTGGCCTCTGCAGGCATCAGGCACTCACACCGCGCTCTTTCACATAAGCAAGCAAAACACTCTTACACATAAAATAAAAATAAATAAGTCTTTAAAAATACTTGACCCTATGATTTATAGTTTGGATACATCTGTTGGTTGGGATTATAGGAAGTTTTGTTCAAAGCAAGATGATTCTAATTACTTTGTTTCTTCTTGTAATCACATGCATGATTACTCCCACATTAAAAATAAGATTTCTCAGGCAAGGAACATTATTATTTTGTCTAGAATATCCTAACAACATGCTGAGAAGATCCACGTATCAATATATTCAAACATGTGGAATGAATTCCTGTTTTTCAAAATAAATAAGACTTACTCAGTAATCAGGTTTTTTAATTAATTCAATACTCATGCATATAATTACCAATTTTATACATTTAGCACAAGTAAAACTCTACAGAAAATTGGTATCAAGTAGCAATTATAAGTCTAGTATATTTATATTTTATAAGTTTTCATGCAGAATACTCAAAAAATAATAAACAGTTCACCGAAAAGTAAACTTTACCCTAAGAATTCGAACAAGAGAACAGAGATACTCGTTTTCTAGAGCTGAAGACAAGCCTAGCTGTGCATTTCAGAGTTTGTTTTCTTCCTTTCCACAGCATCCTAGAAATAATAAGCACCTGAGTAAACACGGGATGACTTGCTCACTCTCAGAGATAATCCCAATATCTTCAAGCACAGTGAGCTAATACTGCAGCATAATTACTAAGTAGTGTCTTGTCTAAAATGCTCTGTCATGTCATGGGTTTGCCCCACTCCCTTTAGTGAGAAAAACTGAAGCTAAAGACAAAAGTCATCCTATTCAAAGAATACTAGCTCAAAATCATCTCTTGTTAGTGTCTGCTTTGTGTGGAGTGAGGTGAGGTCAAGCACACTCCAAGCCAACGTTTCCTAGAGCAAAGAGTCTTCCACCCATGCTAAAAATCAAGGGATTCAAACTGGGCAACATCAATCCTGCATCTCTAAGAGAAAATAATTATTGGCCCTGAAAAAGAACAGAACTAGTAAAAGGTTCTTTGGGCTTAGAACCAAATAAATACTGTATAGACAAAGGGTTCCGAAAGAAGAGTCTACAACCACATTCCCACTCTCCTAAGAAGAAGCTAATTGTGAATTACTAAAAATGTTATTTAAATGTTTTAGGTTCCCTTTTAAGGATCAATTAAGAGAGAAACATGTAAAAGAAAAGATACATACAAAGTATTGTATCTCTTGAAATGCAAAGGTCTTATATGCCCACCAATGTGTTTGTTATGCCCCTAAATTACATTCATTATGATTATAGCTGAGCCTCAATTATACAAGAGAAAACAAATCATTCAAATACTTCATCCCAAACAGTAATTCTTTCAGCAAGTTACAAATGATTGTTATCAAAGTGAAAAAGCACATTTTTTATGTGGAGAATTATATCATGTTATTTCATAAGCACTGGCAAAGTGTTTACTCTGCATTGAAGGCTGCCCCTGTGTCATGGTTATTGACCATTTGGGACTGAGTACTGGTGGTGGTTATTATTCACTGTATTAGGCTAATTCAGATTTTTCAGTTTCCTGTATTCCACAATGCAACTTTAATCATCTAGAAATGCCCCAGACACTTTTCACCTCTCCTTGAAGCTCTGCGCTGCATCACTTGAGATCCTCCGACATTTCATCTTAATGGGTAGTGTGATAATACTTTAAGAACACTGCATTTAAGTTCTGCATAATGAATCATTATAGACAATAAGTTATAGGCTTTAAAACACTTGTTAAATACAGAGACTTCTTTTACAAAAGAAGGTGTCTTAGTTCGCTTTTTTGTTACTAGGATAAAAATACCATGATCAAAACAAACTGGGAAGGAAAGTGTTAATTTAGCTTACAAGTGGCAGTCCATCATGCAGAGAAGCCAGGAAAGCAATAGGAAGCAGGAACCAGGAGCAGAAAATACCAAGGAACTCTACTTACTGGCTAGCTTTCGTGACTTGCTCAGCTTGCTTTTTCATACAACACAAAGTCACCTAGCCAGGGGTGGGACTGCCCACAGTTGGCTGGACCCTCTGGCATCAATCATTAATCAGGAAAATGCCCCCACAGATCTGAACAGAGGCCAATCTTCTGAGGGCAATTACGCAATTGAGGTTCCCTCTTTCCAAGGGACTCCAATTTGTGTCAAGTTGACAAAAAGGAAAAGATAACTAAATAAGCAGCAAAGAGGCGGGCTTTTAGGTTCTCTTTCAGATAAACGGAGCTCCCATCCCCCCATCTGAAACACGGGACTCAGAACGTGGCCACTAGTACTTTCTAAATTAGGGATTGACATGAACATAGTTCATTTTTTACTCTCTCTCTAGATCTTAAACATATTTCCCTTCAGCTGTAGAAATAGCTTTGAGCTGTACCGTAACCAATCCATTTCTCCTGCTTTATAAAAAAGCAAAAATCAACAAGTTTCTGCTTGCTAACTCAGTAACTCCGTATGTTTTCAGAATGAGCTGTTGCCACAACCATGGCGGCGGACAACACAGTGAACTGACTTCCAAGAAGCTGATATTTGAAAATCAGGGAATAAAGAGCGCCTTGAAACATTGCTTCCAGCCACCAGGAGAGTCACCCGAGTGCCTGTCCTGTCACCTGCTAACACCAAGAGTATGAACTGCACCCACAAAAGAAACCTTTGCCCCATGGTGGTCTACTGATGAAAGGATCCTTATCTCTTCAATTTTTGAGGGAGTTTTCCCCCTCCACGCAGAGACAATACGAAGGTTGGAATGAACTAGACCATTTGTCTTCACTAGATCGGCCAGTTTTCTAAAGTGACACTTCTGTATTGACCTTGTTCTCTCTTCTGTTTGTGCTCTCACATCTGGATCCAGCCACCACCCCGAGAGTTCTGAGACACTGTTTATCTTGCAAATTCAATGGATTTTTCTTGTCTTCCTTGCCTCACCCCCCCAACCCCCCACCCTCTACCCCCATTCTGGTTCCACAGCCATTCCTCAGTCAGTGGTTAGCATATGTACTACCTGGTTGGTGTGCAAAACTGTTTCACCATCACAGAAATCTGTAGAGAGCAGTGTTTGTGAACTAGACTCTAAGCCAGGCATGGTAGTGCATGCCTTTAATCCCTGTACTGGGAGGGCAGAAAGGCAGGTTTGAGTTTGAGACCAGCCCAGTCTACAGGGTGAGTTCCAGGACATTGGGAGCTATAGAGATAGACCCTGACTCAAACAAAGGAGAAGGAGGGAGAGGAGAAGGGGGAGGAAGAGGAAGGGCAGGAGGTGGAGGAGGAAAAGGAGAGGAAGGAGGAGAGGAAGGAGGGGAAGGAAGGGGAGGAGAGGGAGGAGGAAAAAGAGGAGGAGATCTCTTGAAGCTCCTGGACTTAACTCAGGCATCCCCATGGTGATCCAAATGTTTATGCTCCTCAAAATTCACACATTCAAAGCCTACCTCCAAGGTGATAATACTAAAAAACAGAGTTGTCAGGAGATGAGTAGGTCACGAGACCCCTATCCCCATGAATGAGTGTTTCCCTTAGAAAAGAGATTTGGGAGGAGCTCCTTGCCGACTCTGGCGTATGAAGACACTGCCACAAAGTACCTTCTGTAAAGCAGGGAGTCCCAACTAGACACTACATCTACTGGAACCTTGACCTCGGGCTTCTCCCTCTCTAAAAATGTGATGAGTGGATTTTGGTCGTTTATAAATCACTCAGTATATGGTATTTTGTTATAGTAAATAGATAAGAATAAAACAGCCACTTATTATAGTCATATACTTCATTTCTGAGTTTCCTTTTCTTTTACCTGTTAATGTTAGTTATAATAATGTTACCATTTCTAGGCTTGTGTGCCAAGACTCAAGTGGTGCTTAAAAGACATTTATTGAGGACTGGCAAGATGGATCAACAGGAAAAGACACTTGTCACCAAGCTTAAGTACCTGGGTCCCACATAGAGGAAGAAGAGAACCAATCAAGCCCCCAAAATTGCCTACACACACACACACACACACACACACACACACACACTTATAATTTTAAAAAAATTAAGAGATTTATCAAGGGACTAGAGAGCTGGATTAGCAGTTAAGAGCACTTGCTACTCTTCTGGAGGACCCAAGTTCAGTTCCCGACACCCACATCGGGGAAACTCAGAAGCTACTGTAACTCTAGTGGCTGCAATCCCCTCTTGTGACCTCTGCATGCACGACTATGCACAGTGCCCCTCGTCCTCATACACATATGATTATTTTAAAAGACATTTGTCAAATTCACAGCACAGCCTTTTCAGTAAATGTTACTATTACTTCTAATTTCAGTGGCCTTTGATAGGCAGAATGGGCCTACATTAGAGAGCTTGACCCAAGTGTAACCAAGGGACAATTGAATTTTAATGTGCTTGAATAAAATGACAAATTGGAGGCACTGAAAAAAATCTTTGCCTTCTGGGAAAAGGCAGGCTACACCCTCTAGGATAAATAAGCCCTAGATTTGGTAAAAATAAATAAATAAATAAATAAATAAAAATAAATTAAAAAATTAACTATCAGACCAGAGTGACACCCATTCATTTATCTATTTATTGTCTATAGTGAATTTTGTGTTGTAACAGCAGCACCCCAGAGTGACACCCACTTATTTGTTTATTGTCTACAGCTAATTTTGTGTCTCAACAGTAATACTTAGCAACTGTGAAAGAAAGAGACCACATGGCCTGTAAGGCCTGACATACTTTGAGAAAAAGTCTGCTGGTCCTTAATCTAGTCCAATCCCTTCATTTTCTTGATGAGAAAATTAAACACAATCATTTACTTCAGAAAACGGCGAAGGGAATTTCCTAATAAATCATCTTTGCTTATGTACAGAAAACTCATCTGCAAGGTGACTATTTACTGATATAAATAAAACCTGCCTCATTAGCTGGTTTTGTTCTTTCCCTGGCACAGACGCGGTTCCTGGGAGCCCCCGTAGAACATGGAGTTTTATTCTGACACTGTGAATCTAGTACTCACTGCAGGAAGGAAAGCAATTCCCATTAGGACGGGCAAAATC
Organism: Peromyscus eremicus; assembly: GCF_949786415.1. Classification (NCBI taxonomy): domain Eukaryota; kingdom Metazoa; phylum Chordata; class Mammalia; order Rodentia; family Cricetidae; genus Peromyscus; species Peromyscus eremicus. Next base: position 89,024,737 of record NC_081421.1, on the reverse strand, counting down.
TGAGGTGAGAAAAGAGATAGTGTGTGCTCAAGCCAAGAGTGCAGTTTTATTTAATTCACAGAGAGATGCTGGTTTCTCATTTCAACAGCATGAGTACATCAAAGGTGGCAGAACCACTGTCATGCTGAGATAGGGTCTGCTGCGGGTATCGCTCTATGTAAATAAAGCACTGATTGGCCAGTGACCAGGCAGGAAGTATAGGCGGGACAAGGAGAGAGGAGAATTGAGGAAGGAGGAAGGAAAGGGGGACCGGCTGGAGCCACTGCCAAGACAAGGAAGATGTAAAGTACCGGTAAGCCACAAGCCACGTGGCAAAGTAAAGATTAATAGAAATGGGCTGAATATAAGAGTGAGAGCTAGCCGGGCGGTGGTGGCGCACGCCTTTAATCCCAGCACTCGGGAGGCAGAGCCAGGTGGATCTCTGTGAGTTCGAGGCCAGCCTGGGCTACCAAGTGAGTTCCAGGAAAAGGCGCAAAGCTGCACAGAGAAACCCTGTCTCGGAAAAAAAAAAAAAAAAAGAGTGAGAGCTAGACAATGATAGGCCTGAGCTAATGGCCAAGCAGTTTAAATAATGTAAGAGTCTGTGTGTTTATTTTATAAGTGGGCTCTGGGACTGGCGGGACTTGGTGGTGGGAGCTGGAGAAAAATTCTCCAGCTACAAGGGTCTAAGGAACCAAAAGTACTCTCTCTCTCTCTCTCTCTCTCTCTCTCTCTCTCTCTCTCCTGTGATGGCTTACTTAGCTATTTCTTGGAAGGAGCAATAGGACTTTAGAGAAGTTAGAAGGCTGTCATTTCTCAGTGACTCCTTGCAAAGGTTAATTGCAGTCAATAAGACTAAACAAGACCAGGAAGAGGGTGGGCCCGGCATTTTAATCAGAGGCCTGGGAGGGTTATCAGTGGATTTTGCACAAAGAGAAGCACTTCAGGGTAGAAGCTTTGATTTGCGCTGATTAGTTTCACATTCTTTCCTAATACAGCACGAATACTGAAAAGAGATGCCGTCCCTCGGGCTGTTGACAGTGAAGTTAAACCTTCTAGAACAGTGGGTTAGTTCCCTCTTCCAGCAGTGAGATGGAGCAGACAGAGGGAAGGAAAATGTCATTTCCCTCACAGGAAAACCAGCTCTGTTTGATTTGATGTCACAAAGAATGCCATTAATTCAATACTGCATAAATTGTGCAAAATGTTTGGAGGATGCACAACCAACCTTTGTGCTGTCAGAAAATTCCGTATTATCGGCAGAGTGTGGCTCATCCTTCACTGAGGGCCGGTCATTCAGGACAGCCCGTGGAGCTGTTTAAAATGGGTTTCCCATCCTTGTATCTGGCATGGTGAGCCAGCACGGCTGGGTGTCTCACCCAGGCGTGTACATTTTCAACAAGCTTCCTACAGAAGTTTCATATGTATTCAAATTGAGGGCTGTGGGTTCATGGAAGAGGGGATTGGCACTGTGTTTAAGCTCTGACACTGTCAACCTGTGACACTCAGTGTTTTACTTGAAATGAGTGCAATATACTCTATCTTGCCAGACAACATTACTAAGTTTTGAGAATTAAGAAGGGAAAGCCTGAGGTGTCATGTCAGAGAAAGGGACAATGACCTGGAAGGTTAGTGCAGTGAGCTAAAACGGCTATGCTTAGACGCAGAGAGATGCAGGTAGACCCATTGTTTGAGAACAGTTCCTTTTCAAAAGACATATTCAAGGATATGGATTTTAATTTCTGTAAAATATTACCCCTACCTTGCCCCCTATACATTGGATAGGATAGATTAGCATTTCACATGAGAATGAAGAAACATCTCAGAAACAACTAATTTCCCAACAATTCACGCTAGTCCTCCCAGCCCGATATAATCCTCACAATTAACATGTCTCTGGGGCAAAGCTTGAGCTACCCTAGATGAGAAACCATCTAAACATCTGAATGTTGCTACAAACTAAACTAATGAATATTTGATTCTTGCCAGCTGCTCCATAATCCTCCTCCTGCCTAAAAGCCTTGAGATTACAAAGTCCAATTTGGCTCTCTCTGAAGCTTTGCGCCCACATACACAACAGCCAAATCCCTCTGGTGTTTTACTAACGACCACAACAACAACAACAACAAAAAGACTGTCAAGGCAGCTGTAATTGAAGTCACTTCTAAACGATAAATCCAGAAGTTCATTAATTCTTTCCTGCAAGAACGTGCAGTTCAAGATTGCCCTTGCTCTGCCGCCCCCTTACGGCTGCCGTAGGTCAGGTCCAAACTGACCTCAGGAGTGGAGGAAGTCACGGAAGGATTGGGGGTTGAAGAGACTGGGAGGCATCTAAGGCAGATAAGACATATTTCATTCACTAGCACACAGACCAATAGGCTGGCAGATAGTGGCAGGTACCCAGGCACACACCAGCACACACAGGCCACAGGCAAGAAGACACACACACACACACACACACACACACACACACACACACCAGCAAACAGGAATCACAGAGGTAGGCACACCCGTCCACAGGCAGACATACACAGGCAGGCTGGCAAAGTAAAAAGCTCTGATCTCTGACCTCAAGACCACAGTTAGACCTAAACAAAGGTGGTGACAGATGACATCCTCACTTACTTTTGGGTTCCCCAGACATCTGGTGTCAGCCATTTCATGCTGATTCCTAGTCTCCCACCCCCACCCCTGCCCAGTAGGCAGAGTTTTTTGTCCCGTCAGTCAATTCCCAAATATCCACACAGAGACTTATTATTAATTATAAATACTCCACCAATAGCTTAGGCTTATTTTTAGCTAGCTCTTATAACTTAGATTAACCCATTCCTATTAATCTACACGCTGCCCCGAGGTCCATTTACCTCATGTATGTACTTCCCATGCAGCTTACTCTGCATCTCATGACATCTCCTGGTGACTTCTCAGACTCTGCCCTTCTTCTTCCCAGTGTCCTCCTAGTCTGGCTCTTCTACCCAATCTCTTCCTATCCAGCTATAGACCAATTAGCTCTTTATTAACCAATGAGAGTAATACATATTTACAGTGTACGAAGATTGTTCCACAGCATTTCCCCCGGATGTCCAGTGTTAGCCATTTTGGTCTAGGATGAATCAGTGTCAGCACCGTGTTGTGTAAACCTGACTGGCCATTATGGCCATCTGTTTTCTTTTTTTTTTTATTTTACAATATAATTTAGTTCTACATATCAGCCACAGATTCCCTTGTTCTCCCCCCTCCCACCCCCCTCCCCTTTACCCCCAGCCCACCTCCCATTCCCACTTCCTCCATAGCTCCATTCACCAAGAAACTAGGGAACCACCAAAATTAAAGTAGGTGTTTTGGGAAAAAATATTCAAATTCAGTGTAAGAAAATGTTAGATTAAATGATAAACCTGAACCCATCAGTAATAATAAAATGTTTGATTATGTAACTGATTAAGGAATTTGAATGTATCCCCTAATTTAATCCTCATGGTAATTTTCCGAAAGGGATAGGATCATGTTCACTTTCATATGAGGAAAATGAAAATGAGCTTTCTTACTTTCTATAAGGCTCTGTGGAGAAAATATGGAATCATAGTTGCCTAATTACTTAAGCACATACTTACGAATAAAAACAGGCAAGGTGTCTAAACACAAACACTACACATAACAAAGGAAGCGAAGCACAAGCTATAATTCTTAAATTGAGTTACAAATGTGAAGCATCCGGAAGTCAGTTCTTCCTCATCTCATATCCCACAAAGAGACTAGTTCATGCAGGCACAGCCCAACATTCTTCACGTTTGTTCTAGGTAAAACGTGGCTGTCCTGTCTTCTGTTCCCAAAGGGTCTAGACAGAGGGAGGAAACAGCCCACTTGAACATAAAGAATTGGGTCTTTGCAGCTGCAGTGAAGATGGGTGTTTTCACTACCCCACTGGCTTGTGCAGCCACACATTTTTCAGTCTACGGAGACCTTGAAGCTTTTTCAGACAGGCTGTGGAGTCAACTTGATAGAGAAAACCAGGTCATTTTTTCATAGATCGTAAATAACTACCTTTGAGTTCTTTTTTCTTTTTTATTTATTCTTCTCTCATATATTACATCCTGACTAAAGTTTCCTCTCCCTCCTCTCCTCCCAGTCCCCACACACCTTCCCTCTCCTCCAGATCCACTCCTCCTCTGTTTCCCTTCAGAAAAGAGCAGTCCTCCCATGTATATCAACCAAACATGGCATAACAAGTTCCAATAAGACTAGGCACATACCCTCATATCAAGGCTGGACAAGGCAACCCAGTAGGAGGAAAGGGGTCCCAAGAGCAGGCAAAAAAAGTCAGAGATACTCTCACTCTCACTGTTAGGAGTCCCACAGGAACACCAAGCTACACAACCACAGCACATATGCAGAGGACCTACATCAGACTCATGCAGTCTCTCTGATTGTCAGTTCAGTCTCTGTGAGCCCCTATGAGCCCTGCTTAGTTGATTATATGAGCTGTGTTGTCTTGGTGTCCTTGACCCTCTGGCTCCTACAATCCTCCCTGGCCCTCTTCTGTAGGATTCCCCAAGCTCTGCCTAATGTTTGGCTGTGGGTCTCTGCATCTGTTCGCATCAGTTGCTGAATGAGGCCTCTCAAATGACAATTGTTCTAGGCTCTGATCTATGAGAGTAGCAGAATATCATTAGGAATCAATTCATTGACTTTTTTTGTTAGTAGTGTTTGGTTCTATTCTAGGTTTCTGGGCTATCCAGCTCTGGTTCCTGGCCCTGCAGGTAGTATCAGGCATGGTCTCCTTCTCATGACACGGATCTCAAGTTCAACCAGTCATTGGATGGCCACTCCCACAGTTCTGCACCACCTCTACCCCAGCACATCTTGTAGGCAGGACAAATTGTGGGCTGAAGGTTTCATAGCTGGGTTGGCATCCCAATCCCTCACTGGAAGCCTTGTCTGGTTACAGAAGATGGCCAAAGTTATTATCTCAAGGTTATCATGAAGGGTTTTTCTTTTCTTTTTTATCAAGGTCTTTATTCCTAATCAAAAACCATCTCGTTGAAAGGGGCACACATTAATCCTCTAGATTTCATAACATGGTCTTCACCGACTCCTTTTCCTAATAACTTATTTTAATAGCTCAGAAAAAAGATAGTAGAATGCAAGAACATGTGCCAAGAAAGGAAAACTTTCTACAAAACAATATCTACAAAGGAATTTGGACTCCTGAGAAATAGCTTCAGAGTTAGCATATGTCAATACTAAAGTATGTGGATATCTGTGTTGGCATTGCTTATTTAAGAACATACTAATTAACATCAGTAGAGTAATATCACATTTTACACGGTGATTTCCAATCTCAGGATAGATGAGTCCACTAGGAAGGATTTTAATCTCCATGTGACTTAAGTGCATACCAAACCAATTACTCTGGAAATGAGGGCCAAAGCAGCAAAGAAATTTAAATCTCCAACTGATCTCAATATGCAGTCATGCTTGCAAATCACTGACTGAAGTTCTTTGGGATTCAGTTGTCTTCTGTAAAACGGAAGCATCAGTGATGTGGTGACTGAGCATCTTCCAGCCCAAACTCTTCAAATCCACCGCCAAATTCCTTTGGACAATGTTCTCCTTCCTGTGCTCATAAGACAATGAGAAAAATCCAGTGAGTTCTCTTTTGGCTTCAGTTCTGAGATTCTGATGAATACACATGATCTCCAAAGTTTACAGTTACCCAAGATGTTGGCCATCTCTATTTGCTCAGTCATTCATCAAGGCGAAGGGGGGGGCGGGGGGGCGGGGGGGGGGGTGGGAGGGCCGCAGGCTATTAGCTGTCCAAAGAAAAAGATAAGTCTAACATGAAATATAAGAACAAAGATGTTAGAAATGGAAAGAACCCTTTTTTTAACCACAGGAAACACCTGCTTATTGATACCTCCCTGTTGGGGAAATTATGTCTGAACATTTCCTAATTACAGATTCGTATCCCGTATATGTTAGGTAACAATTTCCATGATTCATTACTCACTTGCAAAAGATGTTGTAGCTTCTTGCTTTTGCCCTGACAGTGTTCCATTCTCTTCCTTTCTCTCTCCCCTAGAACAGATGTCTAATGAGATATACCAGAATCTCGGCTACATGAGCTTTTAGAGGAGGCTCCGGGAAGAGGAAAATCTAGAGTGGGGCTCACCTGCACAGCACACTCACTTGCCGTGAGCCTCTCTGTCTACATAGTGCCTCTTCCCACAGCTCTTCCCACCTCACAGATGTGCTACCAAAGGACTCTAGAATACATATGACACTTCAAGGTACTGTGAAGCAAGAGCCCATGTAAATACAGAATGTTTGTCCTACCAAGAGACAGCATCTTGGAAGACGCCAAACCACCCACGGAAGTCAACTGGCTTGGAATCTGAAGCAAAAAGTCTCTGTACAGCAAAAGTGATGTGACACCATCAGCACCTCCCACCTCCACCCCCTGGATCTTCAGTACAGTCCACTTATATCCTCCTGAAAAACAGCTCAAGATCCAGACCTTTCCACCCTTGTGGATAACTCTGACCCACCAGCAAGACTTTCTGTTGTTGCCTTTACTGCCCTGCCTCCTGCTTGCTCTGTCACAACCCATCAGGACTGGGAGGAGTGCCATAAAAGGCTGTCTGTGGGACATAACATGGCTTCTGCACTCACAGACTCACTGTAGCTGTAGTTATCTGCATGAGGTCAAGCCAGCTAAAACTCCAGCGCAGATGGAGTAGATAATCCCCAGGTCCTACCCTTACTAAGGAGCTATTGGCGGTGAATAGTCGCTGGGGAAGGGAGAATCCTTCTTTATTGAGAATGTGGCCACTGGTAGGATTCCCATTCTCCAATGAATGACTCCCCACCTAAACACATAGGTAGCACTAACTGGACTTAGTGGGTTATAACTTTTTTTGTTTTTACTCTTCATAAAGACATGAAGTTGGGAGGAGGGTATGTTGAAGAGGGTCTGGGAGAAGCTGAATGGGGAAATGGGGAGTAAATACCATATTTTGTGTATAGATCTGAGAAATTTTCAAGAATATATTTTAAAATTTTAAGACAGGTACAACCCATCATTCACGTTCTGGTTTAATTAGTCACAGCTACCATTATTCAGCATGTACCACGTACCAGAAGCTGACCTGAACAATTTGGTTTGTTTTTCTTGTTTTTCACCTAATTCTTTGTTTTACATATTTATTTATTTAAGGTTAGACCCATAGGAAAAACATCAGAGCTCTAGGGGTGAAATAACAACCAAGACCACAAGACCAGATTATCCAAAACTTTTCATGGTACAAAGTGAATGCTTTTACCCATACTATAATTGCTTGTTCTTTTTACTTTTTCAAAAGAAGACTTTATTAACTATTATTTTGTACATCAGAAGTACTTTTTTATTAGTATTATAGCCAGTGTACAAGTCTTTTATTTTTATCTGTTTAACTTCAAATTTTTATACGAGATGTTTTAAGCATATTCTCTCCCCTCCCCCACCTACCTACCAACCCAACTCTCTCTCTCTCTCTCTCTCTCTCTCTCTCTCTCTCTCTCTCTCTCTCTCTCTCTCTCTCTCTCTCTCAACAACAACAACAACGAAATGAAAATTAAAAAATGAAACTAAAAGCACACACAAATGCACGAGGGTACACACACACACACACACACACACACACACACACACACACACTCCAGTCCCTTTAGTGTTGGCCAATTACTCCTGGGCTTAGGATCTGCCCTGGAGTGTGGCTGACATACCCAGTGAGACTCCATTCAAGAAAACGGCGTTTCCCTTCCTGGCAGGTATCAATTGCAAGCAGGTCTGTAGACTTTCTTTTGGCCACTCCTCCCTGTAGGGATGTCTCCCCACTCACAACCAACTCTCTTCCAGGTTGATTTGTTCGTTTGTTTCCCCTTGTTTGCGCTCCTGTTTTTGGGGACGGGGTCTCACTTTATATCCCAGGCTGGCATAGAACTGGCAGTGATCCCTCTGCCTCAGGCTTTGAAGTGCTGAGATGACAGTAGTGAGCTACACAAGTAGCTTCCATGTTTTTCACCTGTTCGCATCCTCCTGATTATTTTTTTTCTACATTAGTGTTCAAAGTTACGTCAAGCCTGAAGCAATCCATCCACCTTCTGGAGGCGCCCTCAGACCCTGCTCTTGTTTTTCCGTCAGAGGTAGATGGTTTTTGCTACTCTGTCATCACCCACCACAATCACAGTGGTTAACTCAGTCACTAAATCCTTCCCACTTGTTAGAGCCCAAATGCAGGAGTTAAGTGACCAGGGTGGGAGGTTAAGAGGGCCCCTGCAGGTGCAATCAGAGACAAAGTTCACTACCTCTGGGGCGTCTTAGGTTATGACAGCAAGGTTGATAAGAGCTATTAAACAGAGCATTTGTTTTTTCAGAACGAATAGAATATTTGAGAAAATACTGATTAAACAGCATTCCATATGTTCACCAACCATCGAATTTTCCAAACTGCTTCTAATAATTACTCTGTCTTCTTTGTGTAGAATGTTTTTCCAATATGTCGGAGCACAGGGCAGAATGAAGTATACAGTGAGTTAACTGGATGCGAATTTTAAGTGTAGTGGCCATTTGGTCAGTCCATGCAAAGCAGTGAGTTAAGAAAAAAATTTTACAAATTCAGAAAGACAAACCTGGGAAACTGAAACCTTGAGGAGTTTGATAGTTCCTTAAAATGAAACAGGAAGTTATGCAAATGGTACTTACAGGTAAAATGAAATAAATCTGATCGTAAGAGATTAAAAGTTGTCACAGAGCTATGACCCCTCCCCCCACAACTGTCTGTATCCATCACAGCTCAGCCTTTTCAACTATAAGAGGAGCGGAGGCCATGTCTGTGGCATCCTATGTGGCATTACACCAATGCCCCGCGCTTCCTCTAACTCCAAAGCTCCTGGAACCGTAAGACTAAGGGAAGACACCGAGGAGTTGAGCATCATATCTGCTCACTCACACACAAACTCACCCAAAGCCTCAACTTAGGAACCTGAAGTCACCGTACGCTGAGGAAGGCTGGGGTGTGAGACCTGCCTCACTATTGTCTGCCATTTCTGTGTGGGGCAGTATAAAACATAGCCTTATGGTTTGCTTCCCTTGAAGTAGAGCAGGCTAGCACCTACTTCCTTTCTTTTCTTTGATTGGTCTTATGTGAGAATAACTCTTCAACTCGGCCAGAGAATCAAAATGTCTTATACAACGAATGCATTCATGAAGCACGTGGAACCTTTCTTCTGCCCACAACTCTTACCTAGAATTTTAGTTGATGTTTCCTATTTCTATCTCATGCCTGTGAAACGAATTATAACTGTAGGTTCCCCCCACTTCCTGGCCTCTCTCTAGCTACAGAACGTCTTGCCATACTACCTCACAGACAAGTTCCTTAGACGAGCATCAGATGACCCATGTACAAGTTTCAGCTCTACCTCTCATTGCTCCTGGGACCTTGACTAAATTAACCATCTTTCTGGACCTTGACACCTTTACCTGCTGAAAGAAAAAAAGCTCCTGCTTACTCTCAGCATTGGAGGCTCCATGAGAAAGAGTGTACAAAGCTTTGTAACTCACTCGTCTGCACAGGCTGAGTCAAGCCATTTGAAGTTCCTTGTAGTCCTATGAGTCTATAACTACTGCCCAGGCTTTCATTTCTTTTCCTCCAGCCTTTTTCTCTAGTATACATACAGGTGTTTTATAGAGAGAGATTTAGGTCTTAAATATAGCTATTTTATTACAATGTTATGCACTGGGAATTCAATCTGTATATATTTAACAAAATATACAATTTCATAATTCTGTGTTCTACAATTATATATAATGGTACATGTCTACACTATGACATTTATGTATATATCTGTAGATAAATCAAAATCCTTTTAAAATGCGATTAATAACACCTGGTGTAATAACTCTATTATCTGATTATACACACATGTATGCAATTTGAGGTTGTTAGAAATTATTTCCCCACAGTGCATAAGGACAATACTAGAAAGTGTGGTATGTAATAATTCTATTGCAAGAGCAGGCTGAAATTTGTTTAACCATTTCCTGTTTTTAATCTATAGAAACAGTTGTTTGGCAGGTTTTTATTTTCTTTTGTTATTAATGATGATGATACTTGGTTTATTTGCTGTAACAAATAAAATGGTAAAAAAAAAAGCTATGTTTATAAAGGAGATTTCTAGCATTGAAATGACTGGATCAAAGGGCATAGGGCTTACTAAGTCCTTCACAAAGTGAGTTTTCAGTTTCTGTTTTTGAAGTATTGTATCATTTAGAAAATTTACAAATAACATTTTATGGTAGCCTTTTGAAATGACTACTCATTTTAATCATTATTGGTTTTTATGCACCAACAAATAACATTTCTTTTTCTTATACTCATGATTACCAGAGAAATTGAAGATTTGTTCTGCTTATTGCTCTTAATTATTCCCTCTTTGAATTATTTCTTCTCATCCTTGTTCCATTTCAGCATTTTCCTTATTGATTAGTGCTATGTATCACTTGAGTATCTCTTTTATATAAAAATGGTTCAAATTTTTCATCTGCTTCTTAATATTACTTATGAATTTTAATACTGTGCTTTAAGTTTTTGAAACTCAAACTTGCTAGGCAATTTCTTCCATTATCCTTTCTGTAACTAAGTAAGGGGATTCTGCTGTATGCCTACATCAGTTCTCAATCCAGAATGATGTCAGGGCAGTGGTCCTGATGATTGACATTCTTCTCAGAAGCCCATTTGAAATAATTGGCCAGGGGACTGTTAAGTTTGGTTGGTGCAGGGGTTAGCCCTGACCCAGGCACAACTCTATGAATAGGCAAGATGGCGATCTACTATAGTGTGGGATCTAGCCAACAATGAAGACATGAAATTCTAACACTTGGAAGGCAGGTCATCATTAGTGCATCATGTGACTGAGGGGGTTGGAATCAAGTGAGTGACATCCGGGAGAGAATGGTGATAAGTATAAGATCATGCCAGAAACAATGTTGCTGATAGGAACTGACTTGTACATACCCAAGATGTAAAAGCTATACTGAGAAATGTGAGTATAAAAGGGGTTCAATTGGCCTCTCAATTCTAGGATTCGCTTTGTTCTCTGACTGGATTCATCTGCATGCTGAGTAGAGGTAAACCTCTTACTTGTCTTACCTTTAAATTCTACACCCTGGCTTCCTACACATCATGAAAGCTAATTATAGCTATTAATATTCATACTTGATGCCAGTCAAGGTCTTGACCCTATTCTAAGCCTATTTTATTCACTGTAGCTTTCAATATTTGAGCTTTAGAAACCGTATTTTTCTCCATGGCTGAAGTTCAAGAAACTGAGATAAAGAAAGATTAAGTAACTGACCCGAGGTGAAATCAGCATTTTCAAACCAGAGAGTCTGGCTCTAGAGCTGGCATCTTTACCATATTCTAAAATACCTGCATTTATCAATAAAAAATTTGAGAACAAATGTTAGCTTTAATATATATGTTTATACATGTGGAATCATATAAATGATTTCTTAGTCTATCTATTTGTACTTATTCTGATTGATGGAGGAAGGTTAGAAATTATGTAAAATACGATTCAATTATTTAGGTTCCTGAGGTCTCTGGTTTTTCCCACCATCTGATGCTTCAAGAAAGAATATGAGAGGAAAATACAAAAATGACATGTTGGATGCAGTCTGAAGTTAGTTATATATGGGATCAGTTTAAGAGAGACACAGACTGGATGTGCAGTCAAAGATCAGTGGCCTCCAGGAGATAGGGGAGACTGCAGAGCAGAGAATAGATTCCAGATATAAAATACTTGAGCCATCTTCCAATAAACCTTCCCAGGCAAATGAGCATGATGAGTATCCATAAACTCTTTTCTCTGGAAAGACTTGGGTTTATCATGGCTGCAGCTTCAGGAGTAGAGGTGGCCAGGTGGCTGCTTGAGGTTCCACACAGTGAACTAGAGAGCCTGATCCACTACCAGCAAATTGTTTCTCACCTTCTTCCCTCCACTCCACCTTCTGGGGGCAATGGCATCTTTAGGGGACCCTGAGAATATTGGAATAATGGTCAACTCATAAGAGAGCTAACTGTATTGGGTTGTTTTTTTTTTTTAGTCTCTGTGTGATGGGAAAGTATAGAACTTATCTGAAGTCTTGGCTTGATAGTCTGTGAGGCTGGACCTTCTCAGCTAGCAACTTTGAAGTTGTTCTGGATGTAGAATTTCGAGGAAATTGCAACAGAGGCATCCTGAGAGGCTGGATCAGCTGGACTGCTTGTCTTTATTGGTGTCTGGTTCTTTTTTTCTGAAAACACATAAACTTTTAAAGGTAACATTATATTTATATTTATATGTATATGTATTAACACAAGTATGGAATGTGTGGTGTGTACAAGTCAGCTAAAGATTATTTTTTGTTTTATATTTGAGCAAGTAAAAGACATCTGTCAACTTCATAAGTCTATTGGGACTGTATAACCAAACTTCTATCCAAGCCATATAGAAGGATGGCATGTAATAATAAGTCATGAGGATTCTGTAGTCAACAAGATTTATCATGTTTCATCCAGTCTCAAAGCTGTTCCCATAATAAAGGGATCAGCATATAAGTCACCTGTCCTGTAGTCTTTCTTGGTTTCTTTTTTCATGTCTGTAGTCAAGATTTTCAGGTCTCCCCCAATCAAATCTGGTCTTCATTAATTTTGAAAAGAATCATAATTTTTGTTTCCTGTGGAAACAAAAGCATAACCTCTCCCCCAGTGCAACATATTTTTTTTACTTTCATTCTGAAGTAAAGACATTCTTAAAGTATATAGGTTGGTTTAATTTAGCAGTTTCCATAATTCAATGTCCCTCAGCAGCTATTGTTATTTGTATATTAGCATTTAAAATATTCAAAGTCAACAAAGCATCATACAGGGGTCCCAATGCCCTGTGTATTTCCCATCCTTACATGGCTTATTCTTTTTATATTACTTTACTCTTTCTTAAAAGACTTTATTATTTTTAAACTATTTATTTTCTTTTTCTTTATTTACCATCTAAGTACATTTTTAAACACACTATAACCTGTTCAGAGGTTTTTCTCAGTCTGGACCTGGCCTTTTTCCCCCATATCTGCAGCCTCCTCTGACTATGTGAGCCAAATCTTACACAGGCTATTTCTGTGCCACTCTGCTTAGCACATGGCATGCTGGAGGCTGGCTCCACCCCCATCAGTTCCATGAGAACTTAGTCTCATGTCAGCATTACCAGCCTGGAGTTGCATTTACCCTCCTCAGCTCTGGGAATTTGCTGTGTCTGCCTGAAGCAGGAGTTTATACTCAGTACTCAGTTGCACAGCTCTTAAAAGAGCCATGCCTCTGTACGCTGAGCCTACCTGAGAGACAGCGTCTCAGGACCTATGTGGATATTTAAGGCTCCACATTGGATGTCAAATGCAATGAGTTTTTTTCTGTCTCATCAGCCAGCTGCCAAATAATGACATGGAGACTTATTAATCATGTAAGCTCGATCTATAGCTTAGGCTTGTTTCTAACTAGCTCTTATAACTTAAATTAACCAATTTATATTAATCTGTGTTCTACAATATGGCATTACATCTCTTCCATCTTGTACCTTCTGTTTCCTCTATGTGTCTCCTGGTGTCTCCCATGCGCCTAGATTCCTCCTCCTCTTCTTTTCTCTCTCTGGAAATCCCACCTAGACCTCCTGCCTAGCTATTAGCCTTTCAGCTTTTTATTATATCAATCACAGCAATACTCCTTAACACAGTGTAAAAATATCCCACAACAGGCCTGAGCCTCATATATTGACAACTGGGCACACTAGGGTTGTAGGATTTAAGTGAGATGACCTTTAGGAAATTCCCACAAAAGTGTCTGGTAATAGTGACTTACAAGTATTAGTACTAACAGTCACCATTAGACCAAAGTGTATTCTTCCTCTTTCACAAGTAAATCTCATTAAAGATGTGCTGGTTATTGACCGTACATAGTCAAGGGAAAATGCCAAAAGCAGTGCAATGCACATGGAGGGATAGGAAGAGTGTACTTAGAAGCAATTACAAGAAGATAGAAAAGTACTACTCAGAAGTCATAGCCAGTTTGTGCTGGGCTTTTCCTTCCCTGAAATGACATGCTCTCTGTGAGAGGAAAGTTAACAAGAACTACATTGCATGGCTGAAAAGAAATAGTGAGCAAATATTTTAATTACTTATTTTGCCCCTTTGTGGTAAGTGGTTTATTCCTATATCTGCTAGCTGAAATAGATGAATACTTGAGTGAGTAGATATGAAACATAAGCAGCAGAGAGCATGGTATCTTGTCAACTAAAAGGACTGGTGGGCTATAAATCCTGCTTCTCATACTGAGCTCCATCCCAGCTGGTTTTCTGTATAAGGAAGGATGCTCCACAGTTCTCATTAATCAGCCTCATCAAAGTTGCATCTGTGCCTTGACATCTTTCAAGTCTAGCTTTCAGGTGCCGCCCGCTAAGGCAGAGCTAGATTAACAAACAAAATGGCATTAGCAGAGGCCCATTTCTCACTCAGGCCTCACATCCTGGTGACTACAGCTCTGCCACCCTTCTCATTCTGGGTCTAGACTGAGATAACAGTTTCCCTCTGGGATTCTGTGCACATCCCAGCAGAGAAACAAAGAGGGCAGGGTGTAAAGCAACTCTCACATCTACTTGTATGTGACACACATCCCTTCTACTAGTCATTGTTGGCCAAAGCAAGTCATGTGACTAAGCTTTGTCTTTGGTAGAAAGGAGGAAGTAGGTATTGATCAACAGTAATATGTCTTTCACTCACTTCTACTTGCTGCTATTACTGAGTCTTTTTTTTCTCAGGGTAAATGTCATTTGATGTTTATCAAATATCCTCCTGGTTTTCTGTGAGACTTGATTAGTTCTATGGTTTGATATTGGCTTTAGTGTTACTGTCTCAAAGAGATTAGAATTATAAAAAAGAACAGAAGTGTGTGCTTGGTTGGTTTTTGCCACAATTAAATTTCCAGATCACTGCATGCATTTATTCTAAAGCAAATTCTTGCAGATTTTATATTCATAATGTAGAAACTCTTAACTCCTCAAATTGTTGACAACATTTGACTAAGAGTGCTCAGTCCTAAGTAGGACATCTATAGCAGCCATACTTCACCAGGACTCAGAGAACATCATGGAAGATGGAACAAAAAAATTATAAGAGCTAGAGGATGACAAGGAGTACTGTCAAGTGCTCTCTTCTGGACAACACATGACCATTGCACTCCAAAACTCACAGCAGCTGTGGTTACCTTTACAAGATCAAACCAGACAAAATTCCAGCATGGATGGAGAAGAGACTCATGAGGCCCATTCCTAGCTGAAAACCTATTATAGTTGATGGCTGATGAGAGAGAAACAATCATTTTTCTTTTAAGATGTAGCCACTAGCAGGGTGCCCATGCTCCATTTGGATGGCTCCACATCCAGGCACATACAGGAAGCACTAACTGAACTCGATTGTTTTGTAGAAGAAGTAGAAGAAGAAGAAGGAAGAGGAGGAGGGGGAGGGGGAGGGGGAGGGGGAGAGGGAGAGAGAGAGAGAGAGAGAGAGAGAGAGAGAGAGAGAGAGAGAGAGAAAGAGAAAGAAAGAAAGAAAGAAAGAAAGAAAGAAAGAAAGAAAGAAAGAAAGAAAGAAAGAGAGAAGAGGACGTAAAGTTCGAGGGGGAACTGACTGTTAGGGAATTCAGGTGGAATTGAAGAGAGGGCAGGAGAATGGATATAATCCAAATATATCATGTAAATTAATTAAATATTTTTAAAGTTATATTGTTTTACTACTCCCTATTAGCTAGTGACTGTATCTTCTAATCTGCTAAAGTTTTAGTCTTTATATTTATAATAATTATAACTTTATGTTTTCATAACTATTTGCTGATGAAAATAACTCAAAGAAACAGTGTGTCTCCTAGGAGAAAAATGGCTCTGCATTGTAGTTATGCTATTAAACTGCCCTGTGATAGGAAAAGACAGGTCTATGTCTTGGGTTTGGAAATTCATGATGTCATTCTTAATGGAATTGGTGAGACTGGAGAATGTTCATTATTTAATGACTGTAATGGGCTCTGAAAGCATTCTGCACTCTGTGTGATTTTCAATGCCAAGCCACCAAAATCAAAGGGAAAAGAGAAATCACCTAATTACCATGGAAGTCATTCTCTCCATGAGTCAGAGAAACTCACTTCTGCATTATGAATTGCATAATTCACCTCGCATTCAATTTCCAAATTATAATATCAATTTGAGTTTGTATTTTTACGCAAATTACCTTAAATCACCTCAAACCCATACTCTAGCTCGGAGAAATGGTCTGGAATTGTGTCTGAGGTAAGACGAGCTATTTTCTTCAGAGAGCTCTATAAAAATCTGTCTGAATCAGTGCACCAGTATTTCAACCCCACTCGTCCCATTCTCATACTCTTAAAGAGTTTCCTGGAACCTATAACATACTGTAACAGATGATTCCAGATCGTTCCCATTAGACATTAAGGAAAATTGCACTCATTTGCTAAAAATTAGATATGCAAGTAGTTTTGGCATAGGCGACACAGGCATGGGATGGGAGATGACAAACTCCACAGTGGCAGCAATCTGATGCATCCACGGAGCTGTGTGACTGCAAGACATCAGATGCCTGCAAACAAGAAAGATCCAGAACAGCCAGAATAAGCTGGGATCAGCATGGTCCACTTAGACCACTATGAGCTGTCCTGGGCTTCATCACAACAGTGTCTTCATACCATTAGCCTTACAAAATTCCCTGGTCTCATCAAGTATGTGACAGCATGTGCCACATCTGAAAACTGCACATAAGAACAGAAAAGGGAAGCAAACTGCATTCTGGGAAACCATGACTCATTACTGGAGTTCACTGCTTCCCCCTACCACCACCTTAACTCGTGAATGATCCTCCCTTCCTTAAAATATTCTCATAAAACAAGCTGTCCACAGTCCAGTGACGGGCTCTGTCTTACGAAGCCCACACTCACCCACTGAGTACATACCTTTGCCCTTTAATAAATTTCATCTCAAATCTTTAATTTTTCAGCTCCTTTGCCCTCATCTCTGAATTTTTTTTTCTGATTCTGGTAAGAACCAGGACACAGTGAGTAGAGGCTCCATCTTCTCACTCAGTATCTGAGAGCTTCCCAGCCTCCACCTACCAGTTACATTTTCATAGTTGGTACATAGGGAAGTAGTCAACTGCCTTGATCTCTATGTCTCCTTTATTTCTATGTCTGAAGCCGATTCTCCCTCCAACATATATAAACACATTCCTGATTTTCTCACTCCAACCTTCTAATGTGTGGAGGGATGGAGGAAAAGACATCCTTCCTCAGAGCCTGTCCATTCTCAGTTAGAGAAGAGAAGACAGGGGGACTCGTGTCCAATATGCTTTGGCAAGAGAGTGTGAGCACCAGGGGGCTTTCTGGGGAAACCATAACAGGCAGCCATTGCCATGAGGCCAAAGAAAATTTTCATGTCTGAGGATTAACTCCCTGCAGACTTTTCAAAATAAAATGGCCCTGTAGAACAGCGGGGTTCTAAGACAGTAAGCTTTGTTCTATGTTTTAGAGGGTGTTTTGTTTTTTTTTTTTTTTCTCTTTCTAAAGTCAAGACAAAAAAATTGAACTTTTAAGAAATAGTTTTAACTTCAAATCTATGGCCTTTTCCTTTTGGAATTAATGAACATAATTGGGCTTTATTTCCCTTTGTGAAAAATCCATTGCATATTTTATTTGTCCACTAACTTCATAGAGTAGCATTCTATTCATTTTGATGACATAATCTTCCTGCCATCCATTGTTTATGCAAAGGGGAATAAAAGCTCAACTATGAGAGGATTACAAAATGTCTGAGGAGAGCGCTTAAACCTGACAAGACTTTTGTTCCTAATTAAAAGGGGACGGCCCACCCATTACCTCCTGCCCATTAGAAGCTCCAAGTCCCCCTGCAAGCTTCTCTCTTGCTGGCCTGAGTGTGTTTGCACTTCCTTAGAAGGGTCAGCATCCTTCATCAGCACACCTGAGGCTCCCTCCACACTCTCACAGGGGAAGTCTCACTGAGCAACAGCCTCTGCATTCAAAGACACTGCATTAAGTGGGATGAACATGAATCTCGCAAGTGAAAGAATTAATTACCTAAGTGAAAGGATTAAGCTTAGCAAAACCTTTTCTGAAAGATTTCTGTTGGTTTCTGGAAACTAAACAATTAAGCAACTTTAATCGAAGTTGGTGTTTTCTTTCCTTTTCTGTAAAACAGAAATAATAAAAGGTTTTCATGTGACACCATGGAAGGAGAAACTCTCTCAAGGCCCTACCTGAGGTGAAGACTACAGGCAATCAATGACTACTGAGAGAAACAGTTTTCTCCAGGGACAAATTACCTGATGGGTTATTCCAGCAGTTCTCAACCTGTGGTCACAACACTTTTGGGGTCAAACTACCCTTTCACAGGGGTCACCTAAGACCATCCTGCATATCAGATATTTATATTACAATTCATACCAGTAGCAAAAGTACAGCTATGAAGTATCAGCAAAAATAATTTTATGATTGGGGTTCACCACGACATGAAGAACTGTATTAAATGGTCACAGCATTAGGAAGGTTGAGAACCAGTGGGTCGTCCAATCCCAAGTGGACGGCCCTAAACACTTGGACATCCAAGCAACACTAAACAGACTCAGAAGGGTTTTGATATGTGTATAGGTGTGTGTGTGTGTGTGTGTGTGTGTGTGTGTGTGTGTGTGTGTGTGTAGTAATAATTAACGTAAAACAAAGTCATGGATTAGAGAGGGAGTAATGAGCACAGGAGTTAGAAGGAGGAGAGGGAGCAATACAATGTAAATACAGTAATGATGTAAATACAGTAATGATGTAAACACAGTACTCCTGTATGATATGCTAGAGAGGGAGCAGTACAATGTAAATACAGTAATGATGTAAATACAGTAATGTTATAAATACAGTAATGATGTAAACACAGTACTCCTGTATGATATGCTAGAGAGGGGGCAGTACAATGTAAATACAGTAATGATGTAAATACAGTAATAATGTAAATACAGTACTCTTGTATGATTTGCTAAAGAAAATAAAAATTTAAATTAAAAAAAAAAAAAAAAGCTCCTCATTTTGAGGTATCCTGAAAGCAAAGCTTTGGACTTTTTCAGAATGAAAACCAAGCTACTTGAATGTGCAATACCATAAAGAAACTTTCATTTCTGAAATAAACTAAAAGCCTGCTGATTGTCATGTGCTTGGTTAAATTCTCATGCATACTAGATCATTCTCTCTATAACCCTGAGTAAATATTACTGACCTTATTTTATAGGTTAGAAAAATTAAAGCACACAGAGTACACACAATGTCAGGGGGTGGTACTGAGGAAATGTCAGCCAATGGGTACAGAGTTTTAATTAAGGAGGATGGGTAATGGATGGAGATGTGCTGTCAATACAATACATTAGTCATTTTTCTCATCTCAGTCACAAAGTATCTGGCAGAAGCAGCTTAAGGGACCAAAGACTTATTTTGGTCCACGGTCTCAGTTCATAATGGCAGGGAAGGTGGAACTCACAATGGGAGGAGCTTGTGGTAGAGATTCCTCACATCTCTGTGGATCAGGAACTAAATGACAAGGAATAGGGACAGGAAGGTACCTTAGATAAGATATGTCTAAAGATGCATCTCCTGTGACCTACTTCCCTCATCTAGATATCACCTCCATAAGATTTCACACGCTCCCAAAAAAGGGACTACCAGCTAGGGAGTATCTTTAAACCATTGAGCGTGCAGCTCACATTTTACATTCAAACCATAGCATACAGTAATTATAACTAGTAATAATGTTTTGTGTGCTTGAAAGTTGTAGGATATATTACTAAATGTTCTTACAACCAAAAATTATAAATATTTGGGTGATCTATATGGCTTGATTAATTATTTCACAATGCACACAGATATCAAGCACCACATATATATATGGTCATTATACCCCAGTAAAGCTGGGAAGCACACACATACGGTTAGCAAATACTGATGCCATTATTTAAACCAACACTTTATCATTATATAATAGTATATCTCCATGTTTTTTGTGGGCACTATTGCCACTGTTAACATTCTGAACCGCTCCTTGGGGACCCGCCCAGTGTCCCGATGTCATCTTATGTAAAGTCCCCTTTAAAAGAAAAACCCCTCCCCCTTTTACCTTCTTCCTCCTTCCTTCCTCCTCCCACCATGAGGTAGTGCACACCTCTGCTCTCCCCCCCCATTCCTTATCCCTTTCCCTTTATAATAATAAAACTTTCCACGTGGATGCCATGTCTGTATGGAGTAACTTTCCACGGTACCACACCACTGCCTGCTGCGTTTGCATGGCATGCCTCCTTGACAACTGCCTGCCCCTGGGCACCTTGGCTCAAACCCGCCAAGGTCTCTCGCATGCAGTTTTACAAAATCCACCCTGACTAGCCCAGTTCCAGCTTTGCTAGCAACTTCCTGACTCCACCTTAGAAGCAAACAGAACTTGTGTGAGTTATTAGGCAGAACTCACCAGATAAAGATATATAGCATAATTAGACTGTAGCGCCATCTTATTCCTGTGGGGTCCCAATTTGTTTAATTGTCCTACGTTTAATTTTTTTTTCATCTCTACATTGAAATGAAAATAGAGACATCTCCTTGCAGGGTTATTTTAAGGATCAGACGAGCTAATCCTCATGAAGCTTTCAATGTCCACCACTTCCATCAGTTATTCTGTGAATACATGAAGACAGTTATTCTGTGTATACATGAAGACAGTTATTCTGTGAATACATGAAGACAGTTATTCTGTGAATACATGAAGACAGTTATTCTGTGAATACATGAACACAGTTATTCTGTATATACATGAAGAAAGTTATTCTGTGAATATATGAAGACAGTTATTCTGTGAATATATGAAGACAGTTATTCTGTGAATACATAAAGACAGTTATTCTGTGAATACATGAAGACAGTTATTCTGTGAATACATGAAGACAGTTATTCTGTGAATACATATATCTCTAGGCTTTGTATTCCTGGTGTCTGCTTGATAGTTGGCTTGTGGTATGTTCTCAATAATTATTTGATGATTTCATAAATTAAATGAGCAAGGGCTCATTATCAAACAGTATAAGCCTGTATCAAAGGCCAGTTCTATAGTAAACGAGAAATGGAGAGATACCTAAAGTCAGATACTCAGTTCTGGGAAAAAAAAAAAAAGGAATACATACACAAAATAAACCTGACTATTAGGCCTAAAAGAAAATCAAAGCCAAACCTGGCTGAAATCACAAGAAGAAGGACAGAGCATTAAGATAATGGATGCACACACCATGTCATATAGGACGACTTCTCTACCATTCTTGAAAATAAACTGTTGACTGAGTACCTTGTAGGTAACCAAAGTTATACGGGGTGCTGATATTACGACTAATAATCATTAGAATTACTTGAATACTGCTGATTTCTTTATCCTGCTTATTGAAACTGCAAAGCAGTCTGCTAGTGAAGAGGGGGACTTATCCTTGATGTCTGCTGAGGCAGCAGTACGTTCATCCAATATCAGATGCCAAATTGCAGATGAGACAGATTGCCAAATGCAGACTGTCAAATTGCCAAAAAGTTTAGAAATGTCTTCCTAGCACGCTTCACTCACTTTGAAAATATAAAAGACAAACAATGATGGGGGAAATGAAAATGGAACTGGATTTGAAAATATGCTTTGCTTTGGACAGCACCCCATTTGCCCACGATAGGACCCTCTCTCTGACGTAATGACTGACTGGACTTGAAGGGCATTTGAAGAACTGGCTGTTTCTCCTCAGAGTTGATGGGCATGGAACACTACAACATGAGCTAACTGAAACAGTCCTTAGAAGGCTCCTCATCAAGTTGGCCTGATTTGGGCTTGAATAGCCTCACAACAGTTTGTTGAGACAAGATGTAGTCGTTATTTTTGTGTTGCTGTGAAAAGAAAAAAAAAAACACCTGACAAAATCAGCTTAAAGCAGGAACAGCTTATTTTGACCCACAGGTTAAGAAACAGTATAGTCAGTCATGGTGGGGAAGGCACTGTGACAGAACTGTGAGGTGGCGGGTCCCACTGGGTTCACAGTCAGGAAGCAGAGAAAGCAACGATAACACTCGGCTCACTTCCTCCTTTTTACTCAGTTCAGGACTCCACCCGGTGGAATGATGCCATCCACATTCAGGGTGGGTCATACCTCTTCAGTCAAATCTCTCTGGAAGCACTCTCCCAGACATGCTAAAGGCATGTTTCTTAGGTGATTCTAAATAGAGTCAAGTTGACAATAAAGATCAGCCTTCACACAATGGTTGTGTATTTCTGGCACATCCTATCTATAGGTTCTTTGGTAGAAAGAACTGAGAAGAAATCAAATTGTACTCCATGAGGAAGACCTACATCACATTTGATTCCTGGGGACTGAAGAAGGCAGACACAAGAAGCTGATAAATATAACAATAACTCTGACAAGATTGTTTAACATAAAGGAAGTCTCCAGGAATGAGATTCTCAAAAGAGTCACAAAAAAAATTCAAATGTCTACTTAGTAATCACCTTGGGAATGAACTCAGCACAGAGTTCTTTTATGTCCCTTGTGTCCTCTTCTTCCTTCCTTTCCAAATCTGAACAGCATCAGGAAGAACCACAAAAGCTTGCAGAAGAAAATTAGTGAGCAAGGAAAATGAAAAGATGAAAACAGGAGCCAACCATGCCCGTCTCCCACCTCTGCCAACCGCAAAGAGGCCTGCTCTGGGAAAAGGCATGCATCTCACGCTGAGTCAAGTTCAGCTGAGATGAACATCTTGTACTTGGCAACCCTGGTTCATTCTTTGGAGTTCAGTGTGTTTCTTGAAAGAGAAGGTAAGATATGCTAGTCTAAGTGTGAACAAAAACACTATAGAGCTCACCCAAGTTCCAACTAAAGCAAGAGGTAAATTACTTTCATCGAATGTCTGAAACGGGGCTGAAGGAGACAATACAAGGTTGTGTTTATGTTGGGTGTCATGAGTCATATTTACATCACACGTCATGAGTCATGTTTTTCCGCAGACTAATCTCACAGCTAATCTGCTTCTGCCTGTCCTTTTGTATCTCTCTGCTTCTCTCCTTCATTAAATCCATCATTAAAAGTCTGTCAGTCGGTTTGACCTTGTCTGTCTGTTCTATGAGTGTGATCTGTGCCTGCCCGAAGGCTCTCTTGTGAATCTGTGTCTGTACCTAACAAAGGGTTTTGTTCTCTCTTTTACTGACCAGCACAGAAGTCATCATCTGGGGAAGGAATGGGGGACACTTTGCAAGCATCTCTAACAGAGTTTTATAAGGCATTAAGTGGCTGACTCCAACTGACCCATAGAACAAGCATGATCAAATAATGTCCAAATGTTGCTTCAACATTCATGATGGATATTCATGCATAAAGCCACTTCCAGCCTGTCTTCTGTTTCCAGCAAATGATTATCATAACACTCATGCACATACACACACATTGCTCTTGGGTCGAGATATAGAATAATACATAATTTAAAATTACACTTACACCTTAGCTTAGGTGGTAAAAGTTGATTACTTGGGAAATCCAGGGCAAATAAGGTTGAGTGTTGCATTGTTCTCATAAAAGCAAATTAGACCGGCTGAGTATGCAGTAGAACAGCAGTCTTAACTCTTAAGTGAACTCAAGGTGTATTTCTGTAAAGTATCCTATTTCTTCCCCATGTGATGCTTTCTGTGCTATTAAATAAAGGAGAAAGTAAAACCCCTTGTTAAAGACGGGCACAGATAAACAGACACTCAGGCTATGAGGTCCAGCAAACATTCCAGTTTGTCAGAATGAAAGAGATGTTCTCATCATAAAAATGCACCACCACAAAAAAGAATTGAAAATTGATATTAAAACATACCATGGTTGCTAAACAACATTTTAACACAAACTTCCGTCTTCTCTTAGTCTCTCTATTGCAGACCACAGAGCATCTACATTAGCACTTAATCAAACAGTGCCTTGAACATAGAAAAAGCTCAATGAGTGAAAACTAGTATTATATCCCCTCTCCACCTCTGGCAGGTGGGAGAGCTGGCCCCAGGAGCATGAGTGTGGGAGAACAGGCCTTGCCCCTCACCACTTCAGCACTCAGGAGAGTGGCCACTATACCTTGCCTGGGCAACACAGTAGAGCTGGCCCTGGTAGTGTAGGTGTGGGTGAACAGGAGAACTGGGCTGCCTTTTGCTGTTGCTACATAGGGTGAACTAGCCAGGACTATGCTAGAGAGCTGGCCCTGGTGATGAGGATGAATGAGAGCTGGTGGGCTGACCAACCCAGCTACCACCCAGGCCCAGAACCAGGGCTATGAGTTGACCCACCCGACATTGACCCCGTCTGTGATCTGCTGGAGCATGTGAAGGGCTGGTCCTGCAGATCCAAAGCTTTGGGATCTCCAAGACACAGGAAAACAACATGATATCTAAGATGAGTCCCAGTGAGAGCCCAAAGTCAACAGTGTAGCAGAAGCCAGAGACTTCGAACCATGACTAATTGCATTGAGCACTTGCAATTAAAGATGTATGGACTAAATAGTATACTGTGTGACTCGCCATCTCACACTACAGTTTCCACAATAAGATTTTTTTTCTCTTCTTTTAAATTTTATTTTATTTTGGAGGGGAGGTTGCAAGGACAGAGGGCAGATACAAAGGGATGGAGAGATGAATGGGATCAGGATGCGTGATGTGAAATCCACAAAAAAGTCAACAAAAGTTTTAAAAAAAGAAACTACTATTACTTTAAACACTGCCTCTTGGACATTGGTGAGGGACAGAATGATGTCCGTTTTTCTGCTTTATATGCTGCCCCTTCCTGGTGCTTCACAAAGAACTCTATTATGCATTCTCTTTCACTTCAGACCTTCTATTTACAGACACAAAACTGCTTTCCAGTCATAAGGAGTAATAAGTTACACTTGTGCATTCCAAATGCTGCAGAAAGTTAAGTATTTGTAAAGTTCAAGATGGTGCATAAAGCACAATTCACTGAGACAAGTCCTATAAAAAGAGTGTGGTGGTTTCAATGACAATGGCCCCAATAGGGTCATTGTACGAGAATGATTGTTTCCCAGTTGGTAGAATTGTTTGATTTCAAAATAAACACCATTCCCAGTTATTCCCCTTTTCTCTGCCTCCTGCTTATGGATTAGACATAAGCTTTCAGTTACTGCTCCAGCACCATGCCTGTCTGTCTGCTGATATATTCCCTACCATGATGATCACAGACCCTAACCTTCCGGAATTGTGAGCCTGAATAAACACTGTGTTATAAGTTGCCTAGGTCATGGTGCCTCTTCACAGTAACAGAAAAGTAACTAAAGTAGTGATTGACAGGCCTCAGAACCAGTGGGCTTGAGAAGAGGTCGAGTAGGAAATGCTGAAGTAATACCAAGAATATCCTGAGCCTGTTTATTGGCTGCCCATGATGTCAATCAAATGAGACACCACCACTTCCTGAGGCTGCTGAGCTCCATTTTCCTCTTTAGGCTAAATGGAAATGGAACCAGCTCTGAGAAGGCATGAGCTGACATGAGGGTAAAGTTGTGTAAGAGAAAGAAATGTTTTAGAATTCTGTGGAAAATCAGAAAGATACAAAAGGAAAAAAAAAAGAGTAAAAAGGCATTCTTGTAAATATTGGAGTTAATGACTACAAAGAGCTGCTGAAGTGGTCAAAAGTTTTGACCCAAGTGAAAAGTACTTTCATAACTCATTATGGGAGACATTTATCTCTGGGAACTTTCTGGAAAGAAAGTGAGGTACCAAACAAAGCCATGCTGTTATGACCTTTGCAGGTAAGTACTTGACAAAGATGTTTATTTCCCTCAAAAGTCATTTGCCTCATTACCACACATGTGAGGCCAACCAGCCCAGAGCAGTGTTCAGACAAGGCAAGCTATTCCATGCACATGTTCACACAGTCCAGAGCTACATGATAAACTTTCCTAGCAAGATGAGCTTATCCAGGAGCAGCATGATAAGCTTCAAGCCTTTCAAGTGCAACTTTTTAAACACTTTGTTCTACTACCAGAAGAAGCATGTACTAGTGGTCCATTTTCAACACTGAATTAGTTCCTATTTGGGGATGCACACTGAGAAAATGGAGAGGCAACTGAAAACAATTAATACTCTTTGTACAGAGAAAGCCCCTCCATCTAACATATACTTCTGTAAAACATGTGACAGCATCAGTCAGGATGCCCTAATATACCATATTTGAACATCTGACGTGCACTAGGTCTTAGAGAATAAGCTGAGGCCTGGGTCACAGAACATATCAGGTGCTGGGCTTCTGAAGCAATTATGAGCCAAAGTCAGCTCCCCACTTGGAGTGCACTGTGCAATTGAATAGACAAAAGAATGAAATGAAGACAGAGCAACCTGTGGCCAGTGATAACTCTATCCAGGCTTTGGCATTAGACCCTGAAACTATGAAGATCTGTTATCATAAAAGAAAAACAATTTCTTGGAGAATATTGTTTTCATAATAGACCATACCCTAACCAGAAGGAAATGAGACTTTTGTCTTCACTCTTGGTGTTGAAAGCTGATATGGCTTCATTTCAGGGAAGAGAAGATGCATTTGCATTAAGGCAATAAGAACTCACAAGCTCTCTATTTCTAGGCTTTGATATAGCTGAACCTAAGAATACTAAACACAGATTGAGTTCTGAGAATGAACCACAAAAATGTGTGAAAACATTAGGTCTAAAATCCTAGACAGTGGTTTCCTGCTGACTTTGGAAGCCATTCCATCTCTGTTGTCCATTTATTGTTTGTGGCTCTTCAGTGTGATCCAGGTGCTGGGAAAGGCTCCTGTTAGGGAAATGAACAGCTCTCCAGATGGATCATTTCCTGCAGTTCAACTGGTAACAGTTACTCTCAGATTTTTTTCCCCCTTCTTACAAATTAATTCTTTTAGTGTGCCATGCATACCTTGTTTCCCCAGGAGCATCATTGTCAATTGGTGAAAAACTGAAATATAAAAATATTTTTATTTTATTTTTTAATTACAGGAAATTTCTGTTGGGAAATGTTTGTTTGATTAATCGGAAGTTACAGTGTTGTTCTCGCTGGACTTTGCAATCAAATGCTAATGACCCAATAGGTGTTTAAAGTAATGAGAGTTCAGATGTCTAAGGTTCCCTAAGGACACGGCACAATTTTCAGCATTCACTTTTACTGATTCTATGAATGCTACTGTTTATGAGATTATAATTTTGATTTATAATTTTTCAGGTTTGTCCTGACAGCTGTTTATTTTTAAATCATAACTCATAGAAAAACCAAATGCTTTCATTTATGAAAAATATCCCTAGTCTAAGGTCTGGTGCCCAGCTCATAACCAAATGTTATTTATATTATAAATAGTCTTTGTAGAAACAGAAATACCTTCTGATGTAGACTTTCTGATACAATGCAGAGTCATTTTTATTTGCAAAGATAAGGCAGCAAGTCTTTAGTGTCTTTAGAACAAACACTGGGAAAACATTTCCAAACACACTCTCCTTGCCTGAATTCCTCATAAACTAGTAGAAGGGATGAATATGCTACCCAGGTATGAATTCCCATCTCTGTAAGTGAGTACTACGTGGAACAAAGTGTGGATTTTAGGCACAAGACAAAGGGGTAGACCAGAAGCTCAGATGTTCTTTTTAGAAGAGATGGAGGTAGATATGTGGAGAAATGGGTTTCCTCTGGTCCAGCTGTGCAGATGAATGTTACCAAGAATTGCTGAAGAATCATCGTCGTCGTATCACTGTTCCATGGATTACAAACCATCTTTACTCCACACAATGCAAAATAACTTAAGATCAGCCATTATATCATCCCATAAATGATGTGCAGCAGAGGAACCTACCAACCATCTTCCTGGAGATCTCCCAGAGAGCATGGTGGCCTACATGTTTAATTAATGTTTCTATATGGATTTTTTTAAATATTGGGTATAAGTACTGTAATGTACATATTCAGGTAGTTGTAATAATGATCTGTACCTACTGGTATTTTCTATTGCAAATTCAGAGAACTTATTGAACTTTATTGTCTTTTTAACTTACTATTTTCAGATTTTTAATTAAAATCTGTTATACCACTATTAAAAATGAAAGGATTCTTTATATAATTTTGGAAAAGATTATCAGGAATTCTGGACTCAGCAACATACCAATAACCTATCTGACCTTTAATGTTATCACTGTCTTTCGCATTCTCGTGGGTCTGTGAAAGAACAAAATACAGTAACAGGAGATACTGAGCAAGTGTTCATCCATAGTCTAAAATTTTAGCAGTGCTGAATACCATATTAATTACTTTTCTTACTTCCAGTAACCAAATACCAAACAGAATCATCTTTTGAGAGAAAAGATTTGCTTTGGATTATGGTTTTGGTGATGTCAGCCCAGAATAGAAAAGAAGACAAGACTTGGCAGAACAAAAAAATTCATCTCACAGCAGGCCTGAAGCAGAGAAAAGACATTATAGGAGAGGCCAAAGCAAATAGAACACCAAAGACACAGCCCCTAGTGACCCACTTCCTTTAAGCCCCATCACATACATTTCACCACCTCTCAATAATGCTGTCAAAATGTAATTCATCACATCAGGGCCCTCGCTAGCCAATCATTCTTCAGGAAACCTCTATAGATACACTCCGAGCTGTGATTCACTAATGGAAAAGTTTCTTAATCCAGTGACACTGACAATCAAAATTAAATTAAACATCCCACCTTCTTAACCTAAGCTTTGTTTGCTTAAGTGCTTCATACTTTCTCAGTTTCTTCAAAGAAAGTATTTTCCACTCATTGATGAAGGTTGACCATCTAATACAGATGTAAAGTGGTCCAACACTTAGGACACATGAGGAATTGTTTCATCTTTCTAGTTACTGAACAACCAATAGATGCCTCAAATACTGTGGGCCTTGTTTCACAGACATCTTTGCAGCCTCCAAGAAAAATAGTAAAACTCCAAGAGAGAGCATGGGGTGAAGAGCTGTTATCACATAGTGAGAGATCTTGTAAGGAAGTAGAGCTGACCTCAGCCTTTCCAATTGTGTGGCTTAACCTACATCCTGGCAGACAGCATGAAACAAGTCACAGATGCTGTAGAAGGGTGACCAGGAAAATCCCATCCAAAAGAATGTCTTGCTAGCTACAAGTTGAACATGATGCAGAGCTGGTGTAGCATTGTATACTGAGTCAACAGGGGAACAACCCTGGCTGAATTCTCATTGAGAGTGAGAAAATGGAGATACAGTATGGGCTTTTCTAGAAGGATGAGGGATCTACAGAAATGGAGAATTGTAATTCTGCATGAAGGGCGCTGAGCTCTAAAAACATAAACACTGCTGCTCTGGGATGCTGTCAACAGTGACTGTCTGGAGTGCTAGGATGCTCACTGTTCACGATAAGACAACCCACTGTGCTTGCACCTGCACTGACAGTGACTGGTGAGCCTGACTCACCGGATGGACCAGCCTCTTAATCTCACTCTCACTATAGGACATAGTGTTTGCTCTCTTCCTCTGCCATTCCTCAAAGATTAGTCACCCCGTATCAGTTGCTCTGTGAGCTATTTTCTTCCTTCTCTCCAAAGGCAACAGTGAAACTATCTGCCTCCAAACATTATCTTGCCTCCTCCCCTGTTAACTACCTCCTCACCCCATTCCTACCTAGTATTCATTTTTATTTATAAATTCAAAAGAGTTTATCTTAAACTACCTTTTCTTCTGACCCCCACCCAATCTGTGGAGACAGTTTTGTTCTTACCCCAGCAGATCTATAACTCCATTCTCAGGGATGCCATAGGGGAGCTCTGTGGGAAGGGGAGAATTAAGCTTGGCAAATGCATATAAGCTAATTCCTCTATTAGATGAGTAGAAGAAGAAATATGTCATCCTTACAAAAAGATTTGTGTTTAGTGTAGAACCAGTTTTATACCCTCATTTTCCCTCTTAGAAAACTTAAAAGAATAATATCATGATGCTTCAGATTACTTAATGAATATGAGACCAAGATGAGGTCACTGTCTGGTAGCAAGGAGAAGTTTTACAGTGTTAGGATTCAGCCAGTCGCCTTGTCCTGAGAGTTATAAAGCAATCCTATGCCCTTCCCCAGACTTCAAATGTAATATCTTAGGTAGGTGGGGGAATGTTTTTCCTAACTTGACAAAATTCCTGAAGCATCCCTATCATACATACAATCTATAAGGCCCATGAAGGAAGGCACATGTATTAGTAGTTTTTCTCATCATCTCAACATAATATCTAACAGGAGGAATTTGTTAGATGAAGGATTCATTTTCACTCATGCTTTCAGTGAACCTAGTCCATCATGCTGGGCATGGCATGGCATTGGTGCTCAGTCCACAACAATAAGAGCTTGTGGCTTGTTCATATTGGGGCTAACCAGGAACTAGAGATTAGGACTGGAAACAGGGCTAACTTATAACCTTCAAAGCCCATCCTTAACAGTCTACATCTGCCAGCTAAGCTCCATTTCCCAAAGCCTCTATAATCCCCAATGCTGGTTAGATTTTCTGTCAACTTGACACAGCCAGGGTCATCTGGGAAGAGAGAACTTCCATTAAGAAAGTACCTCCATCATATTTGCCTGTAGGCAACCTCTGGGGCATTTTCTTAATTAATGACTGATGTGGGAGGGTCCAGCCCACTGTGAGTGGTGCCATCCCTGGACATATGTCCTGAGGTGTATAAGAAAGTAGAAAGAACAAGCCATAGGGAACAAGCCAGTAAGCAGTGTTCTCCCATGGCCTCTGTTTCAGTTCTTGCTTGCAGATTCTTGCTTTGAATTCCATTCATGAGAGATTATAAACTGTAAACTGAAATAAATCCTTTTCCACCAATAGAAAGCAGACTATAAGACACTTCCCAAAACAGCATCACAATCAAAGGACATTTCATACTCAAACTATGACATGATATGTGTTGGACCCACCATTGTTTTTTACTTCTATCTAGCTCTACTCCAGGGTGCAGATATAAATGATTATAGCTTTTGTTTTCCATTTCTGGACTCCACTAAAATATCAAGCAGCACTGTGCTTAACTCTTTCCGATATTTCAGGAAAACTGCTTGGATGAAACCAGTCATCCTATGTTTTGATCTTTGAAAATCCCTTCCCTATCAAAGGAAGCTACAAACAGGTCCAGGCATACTTAACCACTTTTCTCCCACCCACTATTTTGGCACAGACAAACACTCAGACTTAGGCCAAAATCATATATATTTTTAAAGTTCAACATTGCATCTTCTCCGTACTTCTTTTTGATGCTTTTCTGTTTCTTTTCTTTTTCTTTTTCTCCCATGACTCCTCTAAATGTTCAAGGAACACAAGGCAAGACCTTATACATATCATGTTTTTCTTTTATTAATATGTGCATATATATGTGATTGTAAATGTGGTGTGTGTTTGTGTGTGTGTGTGTGTGTGTGAAGTGTTGTGCATGTGTGTGTGTGTATGTATATCCACATACCTATGCACACAGGGAAGCCAGAGTAAGACATCAGGTATGCTGATATTTCACTTTCTCCCTTAGTTTTTTTTTAGTCAGAGTTTCTCATCACCCTTTGAGTTAAGCAAGCAGCCAGCAAAACCCCCAGGTCCTCCTGTTTCTGACACTTCTGGGGTTGCAGGTGCATGACTAGACCTGGTTCTTTACATCAGTTCTGGGAATTTAAACTCAGATCTTCTTGCTTAAACAAAAAATATTCTTACCCACTAAGACATCTCCCCAGCCCCACATTTTTTCCTTTGAAATATCCAGATGCCATTTGTCAGTTAACAAAGTAAATAGTGACATTTTAACAGGGAGTCTTAAACAGAGGATTGGCTGTCTAAAGACTAGAGTCTTGAGCCAAGGGCAGTCTAGGAGTTCAGGGCCTTTTGAACAGTGAACAAAGAATTGGACACCCAGGAACAAAGAAAAAGACTGTGAGAGAGTGAAAATAAGCAATTTTTGAAAGTAGGAAGCATCCTCTGGAACAGAGCGGGGTCTCAGAGCTGGTAGACTGCCAAGTAGCCTCTAGGTTGGTCTCTTTAGAGGGCTCCTGGGCCTGGCCCCCTTTGATGTCCCCTCTCTCCCATTACTACATCTCCTCAGTCTGGATGGATCTTGAGGTTGCATCCCAGTCCAGGTGGGGGTTTTAGCTCTCTTCACATTCCAGCTTCTATGTAAGGATGCTATCTTTCGCTCAGTCCTAGTCCCTGACTGCCTGTTACAGGATAACTCCTGACAGTTTCAGAATGGTCATGGTCGAGCAGATAAACTCAGTTATGGGTTACATGTTTGGTTGGCTCTACCAACAGCTGACTTCAGATGTGCCTCCTGAAAAGTATGTTACCAACCTCATATCATGGTGTATAGTAGCTCCCTCCAAACTGAAACATCTCAACCTCGTAATCTTCTGTCTCAAGAGGAACATTTTAGTACTAGGTGGTTCACTGCAAAACCACAGTAGCTGCTGCCTCAGTTTACAACATCCATGAATCCAACCAATCGCAGGTCAAAAATATTTAGAAAAATACTAAAATCAAACAGATTTATTTTAGTTATCATTTCCTAAATAATACATACCATAAAACACTTCATGATACTCTTGCCTTGTGCCAGGCACCTTGAGTAGTCTAGGGATGATTGTATGTCTATAAATTGTATGTCACATAAGGGACTTGCACATCCACATACACCAGTGCCCACGGGTCCTAGAACCAGACCCCACAGACACTGAGGGACAACTGTATTTTCAATTTTTGAGCTTTTAGAGAAAATTTCCTTTAAAGGAAGAATTTCACTGTGCTGATATGTGTCATATATATAAATAAGTGAACATATATGTATTCTAGATCAATCCTCTATGTCTGTTCTATAAACGAAGAGACTAAGATCAAATGATTCTCCCAAGGCCACATGGATGAGCAGCCAACCAAGAGCTGAACCTAGAGCCCCCAAAACTTTCTACTCTCTTTTAACACTTGGTCTTTTTTTCACTGTAACAATAACTCAAAGGTTCACCGAAGTGTCTGTTCACTCTTTTAAGTACATCAGCCTATTTAAGACAAGACAATTTGCTATTAAAGTGTGTGTATTAAATAAATACAATCAACTTCCATCTTTTACAATACTTTGAAATTCTAAAGCCTTAGACAGACTCTACCTTCAGCTTTCTATCCTGAAAGATGCCATGAGATCTGGAAAGCATCTCTGTAAAGAGTCTATAGCTCTTGGATGTCTATCAGGGCAGCATTATTATATGTTCAAAAACTGGTCCAGACCATGGTGGATTTTTAAAAGATTTCATCTTTATTTTTAATTATGTGTATATGGGAGGTGGAATTCATGTGCATATATGTTCAGGGATCTTCAGAGGCCAGAAGAGGGTCTTGAATCCCTTGGAGCTGGCGTTCATGACAGTGATGAGCCTCCCTATATGGGTGATGGGAACCAAACTAGAGTCCTCTGGAGCAACAAGCTACATATATTCCTAACCTTGACCACTAAGCCATCTCTCCAGCCCCTAGAGTGGATTTTTACATTGAATCAATGGGTTTCTTAAAAACAAGCTCTTGAGGATAGGGAAAAGAAATGGTGTGACTAAGACTTAGACAGATAAAATTTATACTTCATTCACAATACTGTCGCTGAGGACTAACTAATCATGGAAAAGAAACAAACCCTTGTGTTCAGGTCACTTTTCTGGAGAGTTCTGTCTCTTGGTGAGAAGAGGTTAAAATACTGAACAGAATTCTGAAAGCCTTGCAGGCTAGAGGAACAAACTTGCTCTGTTTAAAATAAACAAGCCAAAGGTGCATATGTGCTAGAACCCCAGACGAGACCTGGAAATAAGAGTAAACAGAAAATGGTCCAGTCTTTGCAGCGATAAAACGCACCTTCATGTCATGTTAAGTCATTTCTATAATTATAATGGGATGA
The DNA here is from genome assembly GCF_949786415.1 of Peromyscus eremicus. Lineage (NCBI taxonomy): Eukaryota > Metazoa > Chordata > Mammalia > Rodentia > Cricetidae > Peromyscus > Peromyscus eremicus. The sequence goes on along the minus strand of NC_081421.1, from coordinate 88,990,635 downwards.
TCTGGGAACACCAGTTTCCTCTGCCTTTTCCTTAAAGTACACAATATTCAGGCTTATGGTGGCCATAGTCTATGCCCCAAATTAATTTTAAGTTTTTCACATACATTGTTCAGCACAATAAAAACTTATCCAGGTAAGAAAACTAAGAAAAGATTTAGAGCTGCATGGAACCTAGGTGAAAAGTTTCTCATAGACAGACTTTAAATCTTTATTAATGTGCTCAAGAAGGTTCCCACAAAGCCAGGTGTCCTGGTGCACAACTCTAATCCCAGCACACAGGAGGCAGAGGCAGGGGAATCCCTGTGAGTTCAAGGCCAGTCTATCTACATAGTGAGTTCCAAGACAGCCAAGGCTACATAGACTGTCTCAATAAATAGATGGATGAATGAGTAGATAGACAGGTAGATAGATAGATAGATAGATAGATAGATAGATAGATAGATAGATAGATAATAGATAATTTCCCTTAAATTAAGATTTGGGTTTTTATTTGTTCATTTGTTTCTGTTTTGTTGAGATAGGGTCTATTCATACAACCCCTGACCTTGAACTTGCTATGTAGACAACAATGACCTTGAACTTCTGATTCTCCAGCCTTCACCTCTGAAGTGCTGGAATTAGAGATGTGTAATACACACAAAGCCAAAATTATTAATTTTCACAAAGAAAAATAAAAATAGGATAAAACAAGTGGAATTTAGGGCATAAAATATAATAATATACTGATATTTAGAAATCAATGAATAACTATAACAAGATTAAACACAGCTGAAATGAGAATTAATGAACTCAAAACAAAATAATAAAACAGTCAAAGTGATACAGGGAAAGATTAAATCATGGAAAACAGGAAAGAGATGGAAAAGATAGAGAGGATCTAGTGAGGCTAACATGACCTGAAATCCCAAAAAAAAAGAGCAGGAAGTGAATAAGGCACAAAAGCCTGAGAAATAGCCTGACCTGTAATCCCAACTGCTCAGAAGGCTGAGACTGGCGAATTACAAGTTCAAGACCAGTCTAGGCAACTTGTGGAGACCCTGCCTGAAAAAAAAAAATGGAAAAAGAAGACTGGGGAATTAGCTCAGTAGTAGAACACTTGCCTTAGCATGTGCAAGATTCAAGGTTCAGCACCTAGCTAAACACACACACACACACAGAGAGAGAGAGAGAGAGAGAGAGAGAGAGAGAGAGAGAGAGAGAGAGAGAGAGAGAGAGAGAGGCGGGGGACGGATTTTAAAAAGGAATTCCAGACTTACCAAGCAGGTTTCCATCAGCTACTTTAGAAATAACTTCTGTAACAATCAATAAAAAGAAAACAAAAATGACAGAATTATCTCATAGCCCCCAAATTTTATAATTAACCTTTACCTTTCACTTGGATTTAGAAGCACGCCACAGAAGCTCTTCTCCTTAATTATCTATTTTGAAATAAACAAAAGGTGTATTGAAGTATATGATAATAATCATAGTGTGTTTTTCTGGTGATAAAAATGGTCTAATCACATGATTATGCTTTTGGGGGTTTTTTAATAGCTCTTTGCATACTGTATGTTTCTGCTTTAACACTTATAAACATTATATTCACTAGTCTATTAAAATTCTAAACCAAAAAGTATGGTAATATTTTATTTGTATTAAAATGTTATTTGTATGTTAATAAATAAAGTTGCCTGGAGGTCAGAGCTATTAGCAAGCCATAGGAAAGCAGGGCAGTGGTGGCGTACGCTTGTAATCCCAGCACTTGGTAGGCAGAGCTGGGTAAGTCTCTGTGTGTTCAGGGATACAGCCATTATTGGATACACATGCCTTTAATCTCAATACCAATCATGGAAAACCTGGAGGTCTATACAGACAGGCCGTGACAAGGCGGTCATGTGGTTGGGTTTACAACCAATGAGAAGGCAGAACAGAAATACTATATAAGGACTTTAACACAGAAAGTAGCTCTGGTTCAGAGAGGTAGGACCACTGCAGGAGGAAGGGTAAGGTTTTAGCTCTTAGCTCTGACCTCTTGGCTTTCTTCTTTGCATTGGTTCTGTGTTTCTTATTTAAAAAGACGGTTGGTTACATCTATAAAAAAGTATTCCATAATTGCTTTTCTGTGCTTTTAAATATTGTTTAATTTTTAGGGAACAAGACATCACAGATATATGGGATACTCCTCAGGTAGGTTTTCCTATCAAAATGAATGTGACCAAGAGGATGCTGGGCACAGAAACCTTTTCCCGGTGATGTGGTACTGAGTGATCAGTTTGGGAGAAAGTTCCCAGGGGAAATTCCCAGTTTTAATATCCAATCTTTAATGTTGCAATGTGCTTGAATTCTACAAAGAATATCTCTCAAAATCTACTGATAAAATTTTGCAATCTCCCAGCTCTATTGAAAAAATATCTCATGTACAGACTCTATGTCAATGTACGTTTCGTGACTGAGTCTACAGTTCATTCAGATTCTACTACCTACAGCATAAAATGGATGTGGTTGGACTAGTGTCTACCCCTATGTGTGTCTGATGTTGGAAGAAATCTGATCATAAATTGTCTTTACTCATTCAACAGTGAAAGTAGTGAACATACTATTTGATGCCCCGTTACTTGAAAGGATTCATTTACTTCTACAATGAGAGTCATTTGCAAGCCACTCTCTACTCAGATGAAGTCAATGCTACTAAATATTTTTCAATATTTTCTTTTTAAATAATTTGAGACCAATTCATACAAGGTAAAATTTATTGAATATACAGTTCTCTTTTTCTTTTGTATGTGGGTGTTTGTTCTGCATGTAAGTCTGCACCACATGCATGCAGTGCCTACAGAAACCAGAAGAAGGCTCTGATCCCCTAGAACTGGAGTTACAGGTGGTAGTGAACTACCACAATAGAACTCTGATCCTATGAAAGAGTAGCCAGTGCTCTTAACCATGGAGCCATATCTCCAGCCTCTAGATAAACAGTGCTTTTTAATAACTGTGTTTTGTCAAATTTTGCTATGAATGATTGATTGATAAATAAAGTGCTGATTGGCCAGTAGCCAGACAAGAAGTATAGGCAGGACAAGGAAAAAGGAGAATTCTGGGAAGTGGAAGGCTGAGGCAGAGAGATGCTGCCAGCCACCACAATGAGAAGCAGATGTTAAGATACTGGTAAGCCACGAGCCACGTGGCAACTTATAGATTAATAGAAATGGGTTAATTTAAGATATAAGAACTAGATAGCAAGAAACCTGTCACGGCCATACAGTTTATAAGTAATATAAGTTTCTGTGTGTTTACTTGGCTGCGGGACTGGCGGGTGAGAGAAATTTGTCCTGACTGTGGACCAGGCAGGACCAGGAACACTTCAGCTACAAAAATTTAATAAACTTTTCCCAATTAAAATACAAATAATATACAAATGTCTTCATCATCCCACTTTTTTTTAAAGGTCACAGATTTGACTGTGTGACAGTCACACAGGGTCCTTTTTTTTTCATGTGGTATTGCCACTGTTGTGAGGACAATAAAATGTAATGCTGAATTAATTATGTGGGAAACTCCATGATAACAGTGAAACTAGAAAGCCTTCTCTTTGGGAAGATGAACTAATTGTCAAAGGCTGTCAGAGACCAGAAGGGGAGGAGAGCACATTCTGAACTGAGAAACAATAAATACCAAACTTAACCACAGAGCATAGTTCACGGGAACAGCAATAGACCTGAGGTCAATGGACTAAAACTGAAATCCCAAACAAGGCTTGCAAATTGGGACTGGAAGTCAAGCTTAAAAAGGTAAGCAAGCCCATTCAGACGTTCCACACATAAGCCTAAAGCTTTCAGGTAGTATTGGGCAATCCATCTCTTTTCACAAAGGAGAGCTGACCTTTGGATGACGTTAATGTGAGTCAATAGGTTACTCTGAACTCATCAATCAAAGGACCACAACTGGCATTTTCATATTGCCAGTGCAATGTTTTCAATGTTATCTCAGTGATTTGGGATCAAACCAAATCTCAAATTAATACAAAGTATTCTAGTGGACCGAAAAGAGACAAAGCATATGGCTAAGTCTAACTTTCCTTGGATTTAACTAACTGAAAGGAATCATTTCAGTGGGTACTTCATGTATATTCCCTGAACAGAAGTTGGGGAAATAGAGACACAGCAGCACCACCATGCTTTGGGTCATCACTCCACAGAGACATTAAAGGTGGGCAGATTCTCTCTCAACTCTCCTTAAAAAGACTTCCAAAGAAGGAGACTGAAAAACTCTTCTGGCTGCCTGTTCCACTTTTCTTTTCTTCTCTTTTACAAATATTTGTTTAAGCAGGGCATTCATAGATCAAAGTGTAACACATTACTAGCAAAAAATCTACTCATGGTCTGATCTGTGGAGTTGTGTGAGCACACTACCATTAACACTACATCTTTCCTGTGGAGAGCGGGCAAGATGGCCCAATGGATAAATTAGCTGCCACCTAGCCTAAAGATCTGAGTTTGATCCCTGGGACTCACCTGGTAGAAGAACCAGTTCCTAAAATGACTTCACACATGAGCTGTGTTATATGTGTACATGCATGAAAAAAAACAATAAAAATATAATAAAATTTAAAAAATAAGCTTCCTGGTTATTCATCCAGAAATATTTGCATATACAGACAAATACAAATATATGTTTCCAGTTTCTCTTTGAAAGAGCCCCTCCTCTCATGAGATGGTTATTTACCATGATCTTATTTTGGTTCTTTCTACTGAATAGAGAAGTTGCAGTGACGTTGTTGTTGTTGTTAGAAGGCATTAAATGATACAAAACCTAGCCATAACTAGGTTTATGCACTAGTCTAAATATTTTGTAGATTCATATCACCTTGTCCTTAACAAAATCCCGTAACATGAATACTACTATCATTACAATAATGGGAAATCTAGGAAGGGAAAATTAACATTGCTACGTAAGTTGACAAAGTCTGATCTCTCTTGTTCTCATTTCCCCTGAGGCTCAAATTATTTCCCTTTCCCCCTTATTCTTCCAACAGCATCACCAGGCTAATACCTAGATGCTATGCTCCATGACCTCCTAACAGAAGCACAGATTTTGAAGCCAGAAAAAAAAAACTGAATTGTAATGAAGTTTTACCACTTACTAGCCATGTGAGCCTTGACTGTGTTTCTCTCTCATAAAATGAGAAATTGGGGGCAATGAGAAATTAGGGGTACAACAAAGGACATTTGTGAAAGTACAAAATTGGCAAAACTTTGTAGATACTTGAAAATAGTATTTTTTGTTTTCTACTGCAAATAGGCTCTCAAGTTTGTTTATTTGGAGTGTTTTTTTTTAAAATATTCTATAGTGGTTGATTGAAACTACTGTAATTTTCTTCTTGTTCCTTACCTCATGTCAGGATTCTGTTTACTCCCAGCACACTCATGAGCAATCACAGATGCACTTGCATAAGACACACAAAGCCAGTGAAGAGGTGGGATACATGAGGAAGCAAAAGAAATTGTCAGAAAAAAATATAATAATCAAATTTTAAATCTGATATATATGCTTACTGGAGCAGGCAGAGGAATTCATGAACTGGAAGATAAAACATTAATCATTGTATCAGAAAACAATAGAAAGAAAAAAAGACACATGGGTCCTAAATGGCAATAGATAGATAGATAGATAGATAGATAGATAGATAGATAGATATAGATATAGATATAGATATAGATATAGATATAGATATAGATATAGATAAGAACACCAAACAAAAACCTAGCATTCATCATTTATGCAATTGGAGTTCTGAAGAAGAAAAGAACTAAGATTTAAAAAAAAAAAAAAAAAAACCACTTGTGACATCTCTCAAGAGAGCTGTGGACCCAGGTGAGGACTGAATTCAACTCTAGGTCAGGCCCACATGTGAAGGAAGTTCCCCATTTCCCAGCAGCCCCAGCTATTGCTTCCCACCAGTCTTGAGCTGGGCATGGCCTCTTGGTTCTTGGGGGAGTCCCACATCTGGCAAGACAAGACGGTCAGCTTTGTCTCTGATACTCGCGGTATTGGGTGCTTCTCCCCTTACGTCCATGCACTTTGCCCTCGTCATCATCCTTCTCTGTGGCTAGGTATGTCATTCTTCCTGGCAGTGCCACCTCGGCTGGGGATTAACCCAGAACAAACAAGCCCTTAGCAAACAGTGTGTGTGTCCTGAGCTGTTCACAGTGTCTCTTTGTCATCTCCTTTCTACGCCGTGAAGTGCAAATGTGTCCTTATAAAGTGGTATATATCCATGTCTTTTAACACTACATCATAGTGGGAGTTTATGACAAAGGATGTCTGTGACTTGTACAGGTCAGACAACACCAAAACAGCAGGTTCCAATATCACCCTCAGAAACATGATTCTGTGACATAACTTCCTTCTAGTGTGCCTTGCCTCTTTTTTTTTTTTTTTAACTACTTCTTTGACAATCGTGCATGTGTGTAACACATTCTGGCCACACTCACTGTCTCACCCTTTCTTATCCTCCTTCCACCCCTCTTCCCGTTATCACATCTTTTTTGGCTTTGTTTTTGTTTTATGACCCACTGAGTTTAACCAGGGCTACCATGTGGGCATGGATGTGGAACTGTATGACTGACTCACTAATGGCTATGTCACCGAACACAATGATTCCTCCTCAACAAGTATCCACCAACTGCCAACGGCTCCCCAGAAGGAGGCTGGTAAGCTAATGACTTCACCATCTCCCAACAATTCCAGGCACTGGGACCAAGTACATGAGCATCTAGGAGACATTTATCCAAACCATGGCATTGTGAGATATAGTATATATTGTTAAGTGATGTCAACTTTGGAGCCATGCAGTGGGGTTCAAGTTCTACACAGGCACTCTACTTTTCTTTGCTTCTGTCCTTATCCATAGTAATGACAAATTCTCAACTGCTTGGAGCAATTCCTAATGCACAGTAAGATCACACCATGCATACCTGATTCCTCACACCCAGAGCCTGGCAAAGACGGCCTCAACAGTGTTGCATGAATTGATGAATGAATGGATGGATTATGTAATATTTTTCCATTTAAATTACGGCCTCCTTTCTATCCTTGTCAGTATAAATACAATCAATACCTTATCGTGCCTGACCTGATAATGAGATAACACTTAACACAGCTTGTCCAATGTCCTAAATAAATATTCAATAATTGCTGTGACATCACACCCCAAAGCAACTTACAGAGAAAAGGGTTTGCTTCCACACCACAGGTGTTATTTAGTGGAGTCAAGGAAGGAACTCAAACAGGAACATGGAGGCAGGAACTAAAGCAGAAACCATGGAGAAATGCTGCTCATTGGCTCACTTTTCCTGCCTTGCTCAGCCTGCTTTCTTACAGGACGCAGTGGTCCCACATGAATCATTAATGAAGAAAATGTCCCACAGACATGCCTTCAGGCCAATCCAATGGAAACAATTCCTCAACTGAAGTTTCCTCTTCTGAGGTGACTCTTGTTTGTGGCAAGTTAACGCCTTCACAGTTGTATCACATGGAATCATTCTTGACTTTCTCTCACAATAAAGTATATTCATCTAAGATTATATTAATCTGGGGCAGGCAGTGGTGGCACATACCTTTAATCCCAGGGCTTGGGAGGAAGAGATAGGCAGATCTCTGTGAGTTCAAGGCCAGCCAGGTCTACAGAGCAAGTTCTAGGACAGCCAGGGCTACACAGAGAAACTCTGTCTCAAAAAACATTGTATTAATCTTTAAAAAAAAAAAAAAAAAAAAGATGAGAACAGACTTAGCAGCTAACAGCACATACTGCTCTTTCAGAGGACCAGATTTTGGTTCCCAGCACTCAGCTCTAGGGGATTGATGCCCTCTTCTGAACTCCAATGCACCCACACTCAGACACACATATACACATAATTAAAATTTTTAAATAGCCAGACAGTGGTGGCACATGCCTTTAATCCCAGCACTCAGAAGGTAGAGGCAAGCAAATCTCTTAGTTTGAGGCTAGCCTGGTCTACAGAGAGAGTTCCAGGACAGCCAGAGCTATGTAGAGAAACTCTGTCTCAATAAATAAATAGATGATAGATAGATAAATAGATGATAGATAGATAGATAGATAGATAGATAGATAGATAGATAGATAGATAGATGATAGACAGATAGATAGATAAAATTTTTAAAAGAGTACATCAGTCTCTCAGCATAACCTAACTTTAAACAAGCTTAACATAAAAGTACTTGATAAACAATAGCTGTACTTATATTTACTATCTTTCTCAATTCATTCTAGCTCACTTCCTGCATCTAAATTTCATTTCTCAGAGGAGCCATGGTTCTATCAGAAATTTTCCTCTTTATCTAACAAGCGTTTTCTCTTTGATGTAGCCTTTATGCTGTTGTCTATCTCTATTCCAACCCATCATCCATATATCCATCTAGATCATTCTTCAGGCATTTATTTATTGTTTATCATTTTATCCCTGAGGTCAGCACAGTATTCAGCACATTATAGTACTCATTACTATTTTTAATGGGATTGAGGGAAAGAAAGGGAGCTATCCTAAACCAGCCAGTGAAAGTCTTAAAACATTCCCTGCTGTCTGTATAGGATGCATATCCAGTTCCATGTGCTGCCTTTGGTAACGTTCTCAGGTTTTTAAGTAAGACATTTGCTTTAAAGATAGTGTATGAAGCTGCCACATGAATCTCCTAGGAAACTCCGGAGTGTGTCTCTCTGAAGGACTCAGCTATGTTAGGTGTTAAAGAAAACTCCTTCATCTGTCTCCTACTCTCCCTCATACTCTGCCCTCCCAGTCAACGTAGCCTGTGCCATCCCGGCCTCTCAAACTCATACATATCTACTGCATCCTTTCCATCTCCCTCAGTACACACCATTCTCCTTACAGAATGTCTCCAGCTATTTGATGACATCGCAGCCTTGATGACTGAAACAACCGTCTTTCTGTATTTGGAAGTAATTCCTGGTTTAACTTCATAAATATCAGCCAGGAGTCTTACCTCATGCTTCAAATTACTGCCACTCAGAGCAGTGCCAGCGATGATGAGGGAGGCCAACTCTTCAAACTTAGAACCTCTATTTTAGAAGAAAATAGTCATAGTTATTGCTGAGTTGAATCAAATAATTCTTAAAGGAAAGCCACTACTATCAAGAAATATAATTCTATTGAGTTCTTTGTCTTCTTTATTTTCTCTTGGGTTTTGTTTTCTTTTGGTTCTGAGAGATGGTCCCAAGAGTCTAAGCTGATCTCAAACTTACTATGTAAGGACAACCTTGAACTCCTCATATCCAATGCATCCACTTTGTACTAAACTGTTTTATTTGTGTAGTTTTCTGAATGGTTAAAATTTTCTCATAAGATTTGAACAGAGATTTTTTTATGTTTCTTTTTTCCTATCTGAATTGTACCTTCTTCCAATAATAATTCATAATTTTCACCATTTAGGAGCAAGAAATACAACCTAATTTTTAAGCTGTGCCTTTGTATAGAAACGTGTTTTTTATCTAAAATCTGAGCAAATTTCATAAACTCTACCCACAGATATTCTCCATACTCCCCAACTCCAACCACCCAAGGCCTTTGAGCCATACATGTCACCAGTGTCTTTGGTGAGGGTGACTCATGATGGAACAATGGAGACAATGCTTTTCTACTTGAGTTCATCTCTGAAAATGGGAGTCCTAACTGATGCTTTTCAAATTTTGCAGTCTATACGTTTAGTGAAATACATATATGTGGTAGTTGGAATGTAATTGGCCCCCATAATCTTACAGAGAGTGTCACTAGTAGGAGGTATGGCTTTATTGGAGTGACTTTGGCCTTGTTGGAGGAAGTGTGTCACTGTGGGGGAGGGCTTTGAGATCTCTTTTTCTCAAGCTTCCCTCAGTGTGACAGTTAGTTGACTTCCTATTGCCTGCAAGATGTAGCACTCTCAGCTTCAGCACCACATCTGCCTGCACACTGCCATGTGTGCCACACCGCCATGCTCCCTGTCATGAGGATAATGGACTGAACCTCTGAAACTATAACTGAGCCACCCCAATTAAACGTTTTCGATTTGCTGTGGTCCTGGTGTTCCATCACAGCAACAAAAACCATAACTAAGACAGAAGTTGGTACCAGGAGTGGGGTATTGCTGTGATAGGCCTTAACATGTTTTTGTTTGGAGGAATTTGGACTTTGGTACTTTGGATTAAGAAAGCAGTGCAATGCTTTAAGCACTACTTAATGGGCCATACTAGTAGAAGCATAGAAGACAGAGGTGTTAAAAGTTATTTGAACTGTCATGGGCTCACTCAAGAGGTTTCAGAGGAGAAGAATTTTAGTATGTTGCCTAGAGATTGTTCTTGTGACATTTTGGTTAAGTAAGTAGCTGGCTTTTGCCCTTGTCCAAAGAGTCTACCGAAGGCTAACATGAAGAGTCTTGGATTAATTCTGTTGGCAGAAGAAATCTCAAAACAGCCCAGTATAGACTCTGTTGTGTGGTTATTAGTGGTAACTCTAATGAAGATTTATAATGAAAAGGAACAAGCTGAGCAAGAAAAAATATTTGAGGAGAAAAAGAACACCAGAAAGTGGAATGGAGCTAAATTCTGTGTTTAAAGAGATAAACAGATTAAGAAGGGGAATTAAGGGAGTGGTAACCTTAGGGCAAGATCCTACAGAGCTAAGTTTCCAACTTGTAAAAAGGAATTAAAGAAAAACTTAGAGCTGGGTGTGGTGGTGCATACCTTTGATCTCAGCATAGGGAAGGCAGAGGTTGGCAGATCTCTGAGTTTGAGGCCAGCCTGGTCTACAGAGCAAGTTCAAGGATAGCCAAGCTTGGGCAGCGAAAGAGAACAGAAAGATGATGAAGATGTAATTAAACAAAGAGTCCATGTTTCAGCCTCAGCATGCAGCAGAACTTGGCATTTTCAGCCACATGGTCCTGAATTTAGAGTTAAGGATAGAAGAAAGGAGTCATGGAATAAATCCACTGAGACCCGGCATGTGTCAGGGGTATCCCTGAATGGAGGCCTCGAGAGGCCATTTCATGAAGCTCTGAAGTTGAAGCCTGGATTGTATTGGAGACTCCAAGATGGTAGATGCCAGAGTCATGGGATACCTGCCAAGGAGAGCTGCTAACAGAGGAGAACCAGCCAAGAGAAAGAAGTGTGCTGCAGTCAACAAAGTTGAACAGAGTTGGAGATCTGAAGAGTGTTTTGACATCAGACATGGAGATGCAGAGTTTGGGGTTTGCCCAGCTGGTTTTCGGTTTTCCTTTGGTCCAGTATTTCCTCATTATGTTCCTCCCCCCCCCCCCCGCTTTTAAAATGGTAATGCATATTCTGTGCCATTTTATGTTAGAAGTATGTGGTCTGATCTTTATTTTGATTTTATAGGTGATTACAGTTAAGAGATTTCATGAATTTCAGAAGAGACTTTGAACTTTGGACTTTACAACACTGTTGAGACAGTGATAGACTATGGGGACCTTTGAAGGTGAACTAAATGCATTTTTCATTATGATATTGTTACAATATAATTCCAGGGTGTGGAATGTGGTAGCTTGAATGTAATTGGCCCCCCATAATCTCATAGGAAGTGGCACTATTAGGAGGCATGGATTTGTTGGCATGGGTATGGCCTTGTTGGAGGAAATGTGTGACTGTGGGGGTGTGCTTTGATCACTTCTGAAAAAGATATTTTAAGTCAAAAAAGGACAGCTCAGAGACCCAGGATAGAACCAAATGTGACTGGCAAAAAAAAAAAAAGCCAATGAAATGATTCCTAATGATACTCTGCTGTATTCATAGACTGGAGTCTAGTATAATTGCCTCAGAGAGGCTTCACCCAGCAACTGATGGAAGATACAGAGCCCCACGGGCAAACATTAGGCAGAGCTTGGGGAATCTTGCAGATGGGGAGGAAGGATTGTAGGAGCCAGAGGGGTCAAGGACAACATAAGAAAACCCACAGAGTCAACTAAGCAGGGCTCATAGGGGCTCACAGACTGGACTGACAATCAGGGAGCCTGCACGGATCTGACTTAGATCATCTACATAAATGCTATGGTTGTGTAGCTTGCTGTTCTTGTGGGACTCCTTAACAGTGGGAGCAGGAGCTGTCTCTGATTCTTTTGCCTGCTTTGGGGACCCTTTTTGTCCTACTGGGTTGCCTTGTCCAGCCTAGTCTTATTGTAACTTGTTATGGTGTGTTTGGTTGATATCCTTGGGAAGCCTGCCCTTTTCTGAAGGGAAATAGAGGAAGAGTAGATCTTGGGGAGAGGAGAAATGGGGAGAGGAACTGGGAGGAGAGGAGGGAGGGGAAACTGCAGTGAGAATGTAATATATATAAAAATAATAAATTAAAAGAAAAGGAGGAAAACTTTTGATAGCAAACAAGGAGAATGTTTTAGACATTTCTAACAGGACCACATAATCTTGCAGTAGTTTGAATGAGAAATGCGCGCGCGTGCGTGTGCACACACACACACACACACACACACACACACACACACACACACACCGCCCCATAGTCTCAGACATTTGAGCAATTGGTCCCTGGTTGGTGCTGTTTGGGGAAGTCCAGGTGGCACAGCCTTGCAGGAGGAAGTACATTAATGGAGGGGCAGTAGTCTTGGAGATTAAAAGCATGGAGCTACTTCTGGTTTGCTCCATGTGCTCTGTGCTTGCAGCTGAAGACGTGAGCTGTTGCCTACCTCTGGAGCAGCCATGCCTGCCACCTGCTGCCATACCTCCATCCCATCGTGATGGACTTCTACCCCACTGGAGCCATAAGCCAAAATGAGCTCTCTCTTCCTTGATTTTGATCGTGGGGTTGATTTTGGTCATGGTGTTTTTGTCACAGCCACAGAAAAGTAACTAATACAAGCCTCCTCAGAAAGGTAAGTCCTTCTTGACATGCACAGGAGCATTCTCGAAAATCACGTGGGCCTGTCAGTCAATCAAGCTCCATGCCTGGCTCCCAAGGATCCTCATGATATCTTTCCAGTCCCAGGAACCAAAACCCCAGGAGAAGCCCAGCAAAGCCCACTGAGAGAGCCTTGGCAGAGCATTAGCATTGTGACGGAAGCATCCACAAGCAATCTGGCCTTTTTACCAGTAGTTTTTTTTTTTAATTAATCCATTCAGTTTTCTAATAACGCCTCTAATTTCCTTCATTTCCAGCCAAACTTTTCTTTCTTTCGTCTGATTTTTCTTTGGATATTTGTGAAAATCTTCCCTGTAGACACATTTGTAAATTTTTCTGACACCATTCTTTGTTTTTAACAGGTTTGTTTTCCAAAACATATGGCCTTTGTTTGGATAGTTGTTAGCCTGGCATTTGCTCAACATGAGTATACCACTTTTCTCACTGCTGTGAGCAAAACCCTGGCAAGAAGCAACTTAAGGAAGGAAGGGTTTATTTGCCATATTGTTCAAGGAGATGCAGCTCAATATGAGGGAGATGGCACTGTGACAGGAGCATGTGGCCTCTGGTCTACAGCCAGACACCCAGCAGAGAACAAACAGGAAATGAGACCAAGCTGAAAATCCTCCAAGGACTACCCTTAGTGACCCACTTCCTCCAGTGAGACTCTGTCTCCAAAAGAGTCTATGACCTTCTGAAACACCATGACAAGCTTGGGGTGGAGTGTTCAAACACGTGGAGATCTTTCACCTTTGAAGTGCAACATTGAGGAATTGAGACGCTAACATTTCCAGAGCATTAGCCTAGTCTTAAGGACATGGCTCGCAGTTTACAGAAGGGAAGGCAGCGCACTGAGAGGTAAAGCGATGAGAGTTAATAGCTCAAGAACACTGCCGTTAAGACACAGTGAATTTGAACCCAGATTTAGTCAACTCTTTCCACATAGCAAAGCCTTCTGTGAGTCAGAGCTCCATAAGTGGGTCTTACCATCCCAGGCAAGGACCATATTATTCTCCATTTCCCAACTCGGAATGTTTTGTCTGTGTTTGTCTCCAAATGCACATCTCCATTATTTTATCTTACTTGGGCCCTTTTTGTGTATTTCAGGTACACAGTTCCAAAGTTAAGCCATATTTTATTACAAAGTCCTATTGTACAACCTAGTCTCTTCTGAAGACATCACTTGGATGTAATTAATAGGGAGTAGTTAGCCAAATTATAGCTATTGTTGATGTATGGAATCAGGCTGAAAGATGAAAATCTGCAGTTTCTCAAGATTGTGCCTCTGGATAGCAGCATTAATTATCACCTCCTTCAAATTAGTTGGAAAAGTTTCTCCATAGATGGCAAATTGGAGCCCAACTAATTGGGAAAACAATGCACCTTAAGTTCTAAAGAAATTTGGTAAGTTACAGTAAAGTGGAAAACTAATGTTAATATAAGTTAGCAGAGATTAGACAGACAGGTTAGGTGAAGTTAATATAGAGTCAAATATTTGTATAAAACATGCCTGATACTAGGATATTTATCTTTCCTCTGTAAACTACCCTGAATTTTTATTTGAGTGATGAGCATTGCAGAAGTATTAGCAACAGAAATACTCCACCATTAAGGTCAGCTATGTTAAGTATCTGTGGTGAGGAAAGTGTGTAGCTAAGAACATAAATCAGGATCTGGAGAGATGGCTAAGTGGTTAAGAGCACCACTGGCTGCTTTCGCAGAGGACAGGGTCAATTCTCAGCACTCAAATGACGGCTAACAACTGTCTGTAACTCCAGTTCCAGGGGATCAGGCAGCCTCTGTTGACCTCCACAGGTACCAGGTACACATGCAATGTACATAAATACATGCAGTTAAAATATGCATAAACATAAAATAAAGATAAATAACTACTTTTAAAGAACGCAAACCATTGCATTGGGTCAACACTATCTAGAGAAAACAGTGGTTGTGCAAAAATGCAACCAGACAATTCCCAAATTCTCCAGTTCTTACAGCATATCATCTGGCTGTAACAACCAGCATGACCATGAATGGCAAAGCAGACAAGGTCATTATTTGTGCAAAATCCCCATCACCTGCTTTGGATTAATCCTCTTGTAAACAGTGGAGTTCTACAAGCAACAAGAATAAGTTTGGTTGCTTTCTAGCTATTTAAGCTGCTTCCTAGGTTGGGGCTGATTTTTAGGACATCAGTACATCCATTCTTAACAAACACACCTCTCTCCTCTAGAATGAGCTCCACTTCAAAAACAGAACTCCATCTGCTGGCCCTATTACTGCCCTCATCAACACCATTTCTCACGTGCTGTTTAGTGCACATTTACTTGTGTTACTATTTTTCTTCTACATCTGAGTGTTCCTATGTTACACGTATGTAATGCTGATATTAGTGCACAGCCAGACAACCAGAGGCTGATCGTCGAACATATTTACAGCCTCTTTGGTGTACAATGCAGAAGCAGCAGGTGCTTAGTGTAAATATATTGACTTACTTGGCGTGGTTTTATGCAAATTTTAACCAGAGTTTTTTTCTTAGATAAACAGGAAGTCTTTTTGCTAAAGCAATCCATACTAATGTGGAAAGCAGAATTCTTTGTTTTAATCTGTATATATATATATATATATATATATATATATATATATATATATATATATATATATTTCACTGAAGCCGATACAGATCTATCTCTGGTGTTGGGGGACAGTTACCTGTGGAAACTACATGACATTTGAACATAACATGGAGGATTTATAGCGCTAAAATTCCAGAACTGTCCTTCGTGTGCTGTCAACTCATCATTCTGATTCAGCATAAGCGATTGTTTCTTCACTTCAAACTGTAGTTTCAACCCATAGAACATCTCAGGCAATCTTTAGAGAATGTTTATGCATTACCTCTGTTGCTCACTTGTAATTCTGGTTTAATGTTTCAGCTGGAATGTTTTGGCACACATCTACTGCTCTAGAGCTGACAGAGCCCAGAGCGTAAGGATTTTTGAAGTTTTGACTCTTCCACTCTATGGTTCATTTGCTGCTGTAGAACATTCCCTGATCTTATTATTCTGTTTCCTTTTCAATGAGCTCATGTCTCTTAGCTGATTTCATTTTGATATGTTTGAATAGAAATTCAACTGACATTCACGTGTTCTTAATTCTAACCTTTAATGATTCATGAAACAAAAGTATAATAAGATTGACAAGAGTCCCTGGACTTTGCCATAAATTCTGGATTTTTTAAGAAAGATGTGTATATGTATGTGTGTGTATGAGTGCATATGTGTGTATGAGAGACAGGGAAAGTATGTGTGTGTGTGTTGTGTTGTAGTGTGTATGCTGTATATACTACAGTATAGTATATGTGTAATAGTAGCATAAAATGAATTAAATAAGGAAAATGGTAACTTATTATTTTTAAACGTTCCAATTTTTTCCTTTCTTTTGTTATTTAAAAAAATTTATTCATTTTACACACCAACCACAAATCCCCCTCTCATCCCTCCTCCCGGTCCTCCCACCCCCACCTAACTCCCCCTTGACCCATCATTCATCCACTCCTCCAAAAGGGTAAGTTCTCCCATGGGGAGACAGCAAAGCCTGGTACATTCAGTTGAGGCAGGATCCAGCCCCTCTCCCCTGCCTCCAGGGTGAGCAAGGTGTCCAACCATAGGTAATGGGATCCAGAAAGCTGGCTCATGCACCAACGAAGGATCCTGATCCCACTGCCAGGGGCCCCTCAAACAGACCCAGCTACACAACTGTCTCCCATATGCAGAGGGTCTAGTCTGGTCCCATGAAGATTCCACAGCTGTCAGTCTAAAGTTCCTGAGTTCCTTTGAGCTTGGTTCATTTGTCTCTGTAGATTTTCCAATCATGATCTTGACTCCCCTTGCTCATATAATCCCTCTTCCATCTCTTCAATTGGACTTGCAGAGCTCAGCCGGCTTGGTTGTGGATTTCTGCATCTGCTTCCATCAGTTACTGGATAGAAGCTCTATGATGACAGTTAGGGTATTCACCAAGCTGATTACCATAGAAGCCAATTCAGGCACCCTCTCCACTATTGCTAGTAGTCTCATCTGGGGTCATCCTTGTGGATTCCCTTACCCCACAAAGTCTCCCTTGATTTCTATCAAGGTATCTCTTTCATTGCTCTCCCACTCTGTCCCTCCTCCAGCTTCACCATCCCATTCCCTCATGTTCTCATCCCCCATCCCCTCCCCTCTAGTGCCCCCCCTCATGCCCAGTTTACTCATGGACATCTCTGTTTCCCTTTCCCAAGGTGATCCATCTCTTAGAGTCCTCCTTGTTTCCTAGCTTGTCTGGAGCTGTGGGTTGTAATCTGATTATCCTTTGCTTTACAACTGATAAACACCTTTAGTAATGTGGCAGACTACAAGATTAACTCAAAAAAATCAGTAGTCCTCCTATACACAAATAATAAATGGGCTGAGAAAGAAATCAGAGAAACATCACCCTTTACAATAACCACAAATAATATAAAATACCTTGGGGGGCCTCTAACAAAACAAGTGAAAGACCTGTATAACAACAACTTTAAGTACTTGAAGAAAAAATTTGAAAAAGATATCAGAAAATGGAAAGATCTCCCATGCTCATGGATAGATATGATTAACATAGTAAAAATGACAATCTTACCAAAAGCAGTCTACAGATTCAATTCAATCTCTATCAAAATCCCAACACAATTCTTCACAGACTTCGAAAGAACAATACTCAACTGCATATGGAAAAACAGAAAACCTAGGATATCTAAAACAATCCTTTACAATAAAGCAACTTCTGGAGACATCACCATCCCTGACTTCAAGCTCTATTATAGAGCTATAGTAACAAAAACAGCTTGGTATTGGCATAAAAACAGACATGTGGACCAATGGAATTGAATTGAAGATCCTGACATTAATCCACATACCTATAAACATCTGATTTTTGACAAAAAAAAAAAAAAGCCAAAACTGTACAATGGGAAAAAGAAAGCATCTTCAACAAGTGGTGCTGGCATAACTGGATGTCAACATGTAGAAGATTACAAATAGATCCATAGCTATCACCATGCACAAAATTCAAATCCAAGTGGATCAAAGACCTCAGCATAAATCCAGCTACACTGAACCTGATAGAGGAGAAAGTAAGAAGTAGCCTAGAATGCATTGGCACAGGAGACCACTTCCTAAATATATCACCAGTAGCACAGACACTGAGAGAAACAATTAATAAATGGGACCTCCTGAAACTGAGAAGCTTCTGTAAGGCAAAGGACACAGTAAACAAGACAAAACGACAGCCTACAGAATGGGAAAAGATCTTCACCAACCCCACATCTGACAGAGGGCTGATCTCCAAAATATATAAAGAATTCAAGAAACTTGACAGCAAAATACCAAATAATCAAATTAAAAAATGGGCTACAGATCTAAACAGAATTCTCAACAGAAGAATCCCAAATGGCCAAAAGACATTTAAGGAATTGCTCAACATCCTTAGTCATCAGGGAAATGCAAATCAAAACAACTCTGAGATACCATCTTACACCTGTCAGAATGGCTAAGATTAAAAAAAAACACTGATAACAGTTTATGTTGGAGAGAATGCGGAAGAAGAGGAACACTCCTCCACTATTGGTGGGAGTACAAACTTGTACAGCCACTTTGGAAATCAGTATGGAGCTTTCTCAGAAAATTGAGAATCAATCTACCTCAACACCCAGCTATACCACTCTTGGGCATATACCCAAGGGATGCTCAATCATACCACAAGGACACTTGATCAACTATGTTCATAGCAGCATTATTTGTAATACCCAGAACCTGGAAACAACCTAGATGCGCCTCAACCAAAGAATGGATAAAGAAAATGTGGTACTTATACACAATAGATTATTACTCAGCTGTAAAAAACAATCACATTGTGAAATTTGCAAGCAAATTAATAGAACTAGAAAATATCATCCTGAGTGAGGTAACCCAGACTCAGAAACACAAATATAGTATGTACCCACTCATAAGTGGATACTAGATGTTCCAATTCTTAATAATCTGTAATAACGAAATGAAAACTGAACATTCCCTCCTCCCTGTGTCTATTATAAATTCACATCACATCCAGTTTGTAGAACATGACCCTTCTAATCATCCAAATCCTAATCTCAGTAGACAGGCACTAAAAATGACCATGGCATGCTCAGAAGTGAAAGCAGGAAATCAGTATTCAATCCAGCATCCAAATCCATGCTTACATCTCTAACAATCATTAACTCGCAGTCTAAGTGCCATTGTGTAGAGAGATTAATGAAACTTTGACTCCACAGGAGTACTCTGAGGTGAGGCAAAATCGAGAAGACTTGGTTGTTTAGGGGAAATCTAGCAGACAACCCTGAAGATGAAAATCTGATTTCACAATTAAACTATCAAATCCAGGAAGAGTCAGACAAGTAGAAGTTTTCATGGTGAAGAAACTTCAAGAGTATCTCCCAGTGAGGAGAGGAAGACACGAAAAAGGAGTATGCAGGGAATAAGAAAGGAGTAAGGAAGCAGGAAGTGGGGGAAGGAAGGAGGCCTGGGCCACATGTGAGGAGGGAGGAGGCAGGGAATCCTGTCTTGTCACTTGCTACAAGCCACCTCTCACTCCAACTTGTTCTCACACACATAGACCCCAGACACTCTAGGAACAGACTGCCAAAGAGAGTTGACGACAACCATCTACACAGAATGATCTTACTCTTCCGGTAAGAAGGGAGAGCTGGATGAGAGCGGGAGGTTGAGAAATGGCAGCTGAACTCGGAAATGGAGCTTGGAAGAGTGCCAGGACGCCTCTCAGATCTAGCATCCGCCTCCCTAGCAGACTGAAATTTTCCCAGGGCCCACTGTTTTTGTTTAGTGGTTGCTCACCAAGATCATGTAAGAGAAAGCTGTTCCACAGGTGAGCTCATCCCTTTGATGAGGTGCTTGGCCCTCCCTCAGTAGACGTCCATTCCTTAAGCCTTAGGGAACACACCATTCAAAACATTTGCAAAAGTTTTGTTACTGTCACTATTTATTACATGAAATCCAGAACAGGGACACCCTCAATTTAACTTAAATGAACAAATGTTATGTTTAAGCATCTCATAAATACAATTTTTAAACAATGTTTCATAATCATCAAAGCATGCAGATCCTAGTGCAGGTAAAGGGGACATTTTGTTAGATGGTGTAACTGAAAACATAATACATTGCACTTAGTGGGCGTATGATCTTCACCAGTTAGCTTGTTCAAGAAGATCCTGGGTCTCGATTATTGATTACAGACAGTTCATGAATCAAGCTATCAAATATGTAGGGAGACATGTATGTACTTACTTGTGTGTACAGAGAAATAAAATAAATGGAGCAAAATCTCAGTTATTGAATCCAGATGGGAAATACAAGGATGTCCATTAGGTTTTCACTGCTTCTGTACACTTGAGAAGTTTTATAATAAAATACATCCATGTGCCATACCACATAGCAGTGTGTCAGTCAACAACAGATCTTATATAACATGCTGGTCCCATTCAGCCATAATGGAACTGAAAATTTCCCATTGTCTAGTATCATTTTTATCTGTCTTAATAGAAGCATGATGTATTACTCATATGTTTATGGTTATCACAAACCTGTTCACTGCCAATCATAATATGAAAGTATAAAATAATGATATACAGGACATACTTCATAGTGAGGATAGGTGTCTGCTACTGTGTTATATACTGGCATGCTGTATTTTATTACTTTAGAATACCTCTCTTTATTTTTTTAAATAGTTTAAAACAATGGTCTCCTGCATCTTGTATTTAACATATCTCTTGATGGTGTTCAGAGGCCATGTTGAGCGACTGACCCATATATCTAGGTTTGTGTAAGTACTCTATGATGTTCATACCAAATCTCTCAAGGATGTGTTTCTCAAAGCACATTCTCATTGTCAAGCAACCCTAACTGTGTTGAGGAAAACATTTATGCAAACCTCTTGCGTGTATGAAATGAGTATCTATTAAGGTGTTTTACAGTTTGTTATTCTGTGACTCTTTTCAGCCAGCATACCACGAGTATTTCTCCACATTAAAATTTTTCTCTTTACCTTATTATTTGTAAGGTAAGTACATTGTCTGACTTTGCGCTCATTTGTGAACTAATCCTCAAATGCAGACATTTGAATTGTTTCCATTTTTGTTATACTAAAAGCAGTATGGAGTATCTCACAGTTCCATCTTGATTTGTGTGTCCCTGCTTCTTCAGGTAATCACTAAGATCAAAGATACAGGGGAAAAGACTGCACGAATTTTGTATTTTATGACAATAATTGATAGATTTCTTCCTACAATTTGAGCTGTTGTGTATTCTTTAACACAGTGTAAGAAGGAGATCCATTCCTTCAGTTTCCCACACATTGGTTATCAACAATATTTTAGCAAATTTTACACCAATAAGACAGTAAATTCTTTTAAAGTCCTTTTACCTCATCATTAGTGAGCTTTATTTTACATGTTTGTTGGCCGTTTGTACTTGCTGCAGTTTAGATATGAAGGGCTCTCCCAGATGTTTCAGGTCTGGTCCCAGCAGCTGGTGTTACTAGGAGGTAACTGAATCATAAGGGTGATAACTTCAATAAATTAACCCATTACTAAGTTCACATTGAGTGGGATTTTAGAGCAACATGGTTGGAAGTGTGTCTTTGAAAGATCTATTCCAGGGTCTCTGTCTGCTTCCCTCCCCACATCCCTCCCTTTCTGCACCCTCCTTCTCCTGCTCTCCTGGCTGATGTGAGGTAAACAGCTTTGCTCCACCATAGACTCTCAAGCATGGTGTTCTGCTTCACACTTGGGTTGAAAAGCAATGGAGCCAGATGAACACAGAATGAAACCTCTAAAATCATGGGATAGTACGTTTTTCCTTCTTAACTTAGGCCAGGTGTTTTGTCCCAGAATGACTAACTCGGCACTTTTCTTCTGCTTTTATTTCCCAGATCCTTGCAACTGTATATTCTCCTTTTATAACATTTCCTATGATAAAAGTATTTTTAAAGATATATTTTAGACAAGCCTGTCCAGGGTTGCTTGCCTTAGGCAATGGAAGAGAAACCACAGGCCTGCCTTGTGGTTCTGGGGGGTAGGGTGCCATTATGGTGAACCAATATATGACAGGGTGTTGCACAAATCCTAAATAGTCTTATAAAAAAAAATTTTTAAAAAAACCCAGACCCAGATATTGGAGTAGATGCTGAAAGATCAGAGAGACAAAGGAACAAGCCACTAGAGAAACTTCTCACCACTACTGAATCCTCAGGTCAAATGAAAGGCAAGATCCTATCTCCACGAATCCTCTGACTAAAAGCCTCTGAGTCCTCCACCAAAAGGCTTTAAGTTCCTGTCTCCTCATGCCTTCTATGCCTTTCTCCACCCAGCTGGTTCACTTCCTTCCTAGTGCTGGGATTACCGGCATATGTGTTTCCCAAATACTGGTAGCAAAGGCATGAGATCTCAAGTGCTGGAATTAAAGGTATGTGACTCCCAAGTACTGAGATTAAAGGTGTGTACCACCACTGCCTGGCTCTGTTTCTCTCCTGGACTGAATCAATCTCATGTAGTCCAGGGTGGCTTTGAACTCACAGAGATCCAGAGGGATCACTGCCTCCTAAGTGCTAGGAGTAAAGACGTGTGCCACCACTGCCTGACCTCTATGTTTAATCTATGGTTCTGTCCTCTGATCCTCAGGCAAACTCTATTTGATATACTATGCCACAGTCTATGTTGATGTCTGTGGCTCCTGTTATCACCAAGGACCTTGAGGACACCCGGGGTCTGGGCCACCACATGTGCCATGCTGGTTTCTGAGGGCTATGCCACTGCAGCGGCCACCCTGATCTTAGTGGCCTATACTGCCTCCTAAGGCTGTGGAGGCAGCAGAGTCTGAGCTGTAGCCAAGGGCTATGCCTGAGTCCATGGCCTTACTGCACCCAGGGTCTGTGTTGATGTCCACTTGTTGCCATTGAGGGCCATGCAGACACCAAGAGCATGGGCTGCCACCAGGGGCTGTTTTGTTGTCTGAGGGTTTCCCTGCAGCTGGGGTGATGTCGATCTAAGGGGCCTGCACTGTTACTGGGGCCATGGTGACATCTGGGCCCCGGGCTGCTGCCAAGGACCATGTCTGGGTCCATGGTCTGTGTTGATGTCCATGGCTCATGTTGCCACCAAAAGCCACAGCATTGATGGTGTACCAGAAGCCAGAGGCCTTGAACCTGACCAACAACACACTGCACAAGGAACATTTGCAAGTAAAGCTGTTTGAAAAAAGAGTATGATACACCGCAGCTCCCAGTGCCACTAAGACAAATGAAGAGGTGATGGAGACTTGGAAAAGATGGGAAAGCAAAGTGGTCTTGTTCTTGTTTTTGTTTTTGCTTCTTTGTTTGTTCTTGTTTCTGTTTTTCTGTTTGGGGAATTGTTTTTGTTTTAACATTCTTGTTTGTATTTTTTATTTTTATTACTTCTTTTTAAGTTTTCCTTTGGGGGATGCTGTAAGGGTGAAGGACAGATATGGGGGGACTGGGAAATGAGTGGGGTTGGGGTGCATGATGTGAAATTCCCAAAGAATCAGTAAAAAATTATGTTTAAAATTAAAAAAAAACAAGAAACAAAAAGATATGTTTTGTTTGTATTTGTGCACATGTCTATGTGTATATACATGCACATGTGCATAGATGTCTACAGAGGTCAGTAGAGGGTTTCCGATCTCCTGGAACAGAGCTCCAAGCAGTTTTGTACTGCCTGACGTGGGTGCTGAAAATAAAATTCCAGTCCACAGGGGCAGGAAGCACTCTGTGCTAGTCACTTTTCTGTTGCTGTGATAGAACACTGTGACCACAGACAACTCAAAGAACAAAGCATTTATTTTGGCTTATGATTCTGGAGGGATAGGAGTCCGGCATGGTAAGACAGAGGCACAATTACAGAAGTAAGAAGCTGGGTTCTCAAAGCTTCAAACACAGCAGAAAGAACAAACTGGAAGGGGGGCCAGGTTGTAAACTCTCAAAGCCCACTCCCAGTAACATTTCTGTTGAGAGCACACAGGTCCTTACACCCACAGATCTCCAGGAAAACCAGTAATGTTAAGCACGCAGGACTGTCCTTTCAAAGGAAAAAGACATAAAACCTGTCTTTTCCACCCAAAAAGTTGGGAATTGGGGGTGATTAATAGCCTGGTGGTCTGCATTATCTATTGGGTCACGCCATATCAACCTCCTATAACCAGAACTGGAGGTGCTAGTAGTCTAAATGACCCTTAGATTATCTGTATAGCCAGGGGCTCCCTCAAACTCCCACAATCAAGACCTGAGATGGCTAATGTCCAAATGACCTCTATGCTATCTGTGTGATCAAGACCATGCCAGATCCTGCCCCAGGCCCTAAAGCTAACATATGTAACATATCTTTAGAATCCATCTTCTTGGAAGAAATCACATGTACTTTGAGTTGAGTTTCCATGTAATTCTGCCTCCTTGAGCAGCAGGGATTGTATTATACCAGGAAAGTTTTTTCCAAATTGTACTGTGTAGTGGTTTGAATGAAAATGGCCCTGAAAAGCCCATAGAAAGTGGCACTATGAAGGAGGTGTGGCTTTTGGAGATTAGGTACGGCCTTGTTAGAGGAAGTGTATGGGGGGGGGGGGGCGGGGGGGCCTTTGAGGTTTCTGAAGCTCAAGCCAGGCCTAGTGGCTCACTCTCTCTTCCTGCTGCCTGTGGATCCAGATGTAAAACAACTTTCGGCTCCTTCTCCAGCAGCACCATGTCTGCCTGCCTGCCACCATGCTTCCTGCTGTAATGACAATGGACTAAACCTCTGAACTATAAGTCAGCCCCAATTAAATGTTTTCTTTTATAAGAGTTACTGTGGACATGATGTCTCTTCCCAGCAATAGAAACCCTAAGACACAATGTGTTTAAATATGCTGTCATAACATAAAACACCTGGCATCAGACCGTCAGAGTTTGATCCAGTCCGACTAAGTCAACCTGAAGTGAGTTTTCATTCTCACCTCTTCCTGGATCATTTTGCTGCCTGACATGACACCTGCAGAGATGCCCTCATGTTTCTTCCAACAAGTCTGCATATCCAAAACCTCCACCATATAATGCTACCAACTAGGGAACCAAATGTTCAAATACCCAAGCCTGTGGGGGAACATTTTCATTCAAACCACCAAATATTCCTAACCGTTGAGATGTTCTTTCAATGTTATTTATGGTGAGTTTTTTGTTTTTGTTTGTTTGTTGTTTTGCACATGAAGGACTTTTTCATATACATATAACAACACTAAATTTATCCCTGGTTTTTGGCATTATATGTCATGTTTAGAAAGGCCTTCCTTAGTCCTAGATTACAAAAATCCTATGTTCAGTCCTATCACTACTGCTATGGCCTTCACTTTGTTCTGGTTTTCCCCATATCTAGTAAGCTAAGTATTTCTCTTTCATGGTTCTCTGCATCTTCTGTCACTTGCCAACACTGTTAGGATAATTAATTCATCATCCTAATAAAATGTACATAAAGTTTCACTCCAAAGTTTCTTCCCAGTGTGTACATTTTTTTATTCAGAAAAAAAAATTATCTACACAAATATTCATGTCCTATTATAGGACAACCGTACAATTTTCTGTAGTTCTGAAAAAAAAACTTTTCCGAACCACCAGCATGCTGAGCTTTTCTTGCTACTCTACTGTCGGGAAGTGTGGTGAGTATGCCTAGTCCTATAAGAAATGAATTAAGTAGAAATAACCTTCCAGCAGGATAGAAATTATCAGTCTCTGGCTCGCACCAAAGGGTTTTCTCCTGTGAGGCTGTCTTTACTTGCTCTCTACATATAACAAGTCAAAGGAAAGATTTTCTTGACAGGGTTCTCATGTGCCCTCTAACCACAGACAGACCCGACATTAGCAAGACATGGGAACCTGAAAGGACTGGGAAGGACAGGAATGGACCCCACATGTTGTCACAAATTGTTCTTCCTTCTCACTGGACGGAGTCACAAAGACTGACCCACCCTTCTGTGGCAGCCATGAGTCTGGAGTCTCTTCCTATAGTTCTCAGAACTGGGGTAAGAGGAGATGTCTTCCAATTTCCACAAAATAAAATTTGGAATCTTTTCTCTTTTTTGTAGAATTATAATAGAATTGGAAGACTTTAATAAAATTCTACCCAAAAAAATGGATTTCACTGAGCCAGACAGAATAGACTTACTATGTTTACTGCTTCCAAATCACAATGGCCCTGTTTTCTCCCTCAAATGACAGGCAATAACCTCTATGTTTTCATAATTAATGAACTTGTTTTCTTTTCCATCGTCTGCTTCAGACACAGGGTTAAAGATCGGCCTGTGAGTGTTCATCACAATTTCGTTTCATCTCTTGCGAGTAGGTCATGACCTAACCCTCCCCAAACACCATTCTTCCCTCACCACCCATCCCCTCAAGAACAGCATCCTCTTACATTTATCAGTCGCTTGTTTTTACCCCCTTAATCACTAGGACAAGGATGAAGTCATCTGGTTAAACAGGTTTGTTTTTTCCCAATCAAGAAAAACTAGGCCACCCCCTGCCACAGGATAGTCATTGTATGAGATGGTTGCTTAGCAATCTATTATTGAATATGTGACTTGTGAAACTGATCCTGAATGGCCATGTTCTAGTCATATGTTCAGTGATGCCAGTATGAAGCCTGGGAAACCTAAATACTTAACTTTAATGATGTAGTTGCACTCATGGAATTCACCATTTGAACTAGAGTTTACTGAGCATATAATAGTTAACATAAAAATAGTATTTTATGATACGTTTTTGAAGTGCAAACTATAAGCCAGCCTACTAACTATGTACACCTGGACTGCTCTGCTTTTTCCTCTTTGGTCTTTGCTTTAACAGTATCAGTCCAAACCATGTTGAAAGATTGGCAGAGACACAGATAATTGGGCGGTCCCATAGCTTTTGCAGGCTATGAGTCATCCAGGTAGAACCCACCCTGTCTCAAATGCAGAGACTGCAAGCTTTGGCATGTCATCCTATGCATGTCTGCCAGCCTCCACAGAGTAAGTTTTGAAAGCACTTCCTCCAACCACCCTGAATTGGCAGCATGGGCCTCCAATGAATCAATTTTTCCATTCTCTCAGTCCTGCTTAAGTACTATATTCTGTTGTCTGTCAGTCTTCTATTCCAGCTCAGACCCTGCCATTGGCCTGCTAAGAAATCTGGGAGATGTCAGGAGAATACCCTGTCAGTGGGCGTTTGGTCCTTTCCCCACATCTGCAGGACCATCACACTGACTGGACTAGAACAGAAGAAATGTGATCATATATGTAGTTTGTTCAACCAGATTCTTTTAGTGAATGTATGTTGGATACCTCACATATCCTAGGTACATGTGACATGTAGCCAGAAGCTCTTTGGTCCTAATGAAGCTAGAGGTTCATCTCTCCCTGAACAGAGCACAGATCCATTTGTGAGATTTCATGACCTGTCCTTTTGATCCATTTGAACAGAGGAATAGTTCTTCCAACATCTTTGAAACAGATAAATACAATGCACAATTGGTTTTTAGTCTACTTTTCTGCTTAATATGGTGTAGAATACTCAAGATGCTACAGATGTAGTATGAAATCTCTCTTCAAGGTAGGTGCTGAATTCTTATAAGGATTCAAGAAAACACCCAGAGCCATGTGACAAAGAATAAGAAGCTAGAAATTGCATATAATGGTACATGTCTTCATAATACAAGCGACAAAAATTTCAAGAAGGAGATATGACTGAAATGGAAATTTGGGGACTACTTCATGAGAGAGATTGAACTTAAAGGGTGAATTCATAGTTTTTGGCTTTGTACAAAAAGCCAGAAAAATAGGAAAATCAAATGCATCACAATGAATTTTGATGTTTTCAAGGGACAATTGAATCAGAAGTATCTTTTGACAAAGAATATATTTACAATGATATTACTAAGAGTTACCATGTAATAGATGTTTATTACATGCCAGGGATATAGGGTAATGTGGTAGGCAGCATCATCTGTCTACGCAGTGAACCCAGAAACTATCATTAAGTACATTTTAAAAAAATGAAAATAAGTTTTAAGTAGCTACAAAGTTACTCATCATCCACTAACCAACAGCTCAAACTTAAGTCCCACAAACTCCAGAACCAAGACTTTGACCAGCTTCACCAAGTCTTCACGCTCTGTTCATGTTACCCACAGACAAATTGCAGTTTCCCAGGCAGGGCCAATGTTGCTTAAGGTGTTTGGGACAACACCAGATCAGAGAAGGAGGACAACAAAGTTGTCTGATGACACCAGCCTCGTTTGTGCAATGTGTGGAGAATCATGTGCAATGTATGGAGAATCTAAAAGGAATAAGGTGCTGTCATGATGGCCTAAAGTAGCAGCAGAATTTAAAGCCTAGCTTAGAGGAATTAGCCATCAAGAAAAATCCTTCAATTGCACGGGGACACACTCACCTAAGTTCCTGTCTTAGCTACTTATCTTGTTACAACAACATGTCTATTCAAAGCAACTTAAGGAAGAAAAGTGTATTCTGATTCTACCACAGTTCATCACCAGGGTGAAGCCATGGTGGCTGGTGGCATAAGGTGGCTGTTCACACTACTTCTGAAGTGAGAACACAGATCCATGAATGTTAGTGCTCAGATAGCTTTCTTCTTTTTATTCAGTCTGGGACCCCAGGTCATGAAATGGTCACACCTGTATTTAGAGTGGGTCTTCACACCTCAACTAATCTCATCCAGAGGCTTGTCTCTTAGATCATTCCAGAGCTTGTCAAGTTGACAATCAATATTAAACACTAAACTCCCTAACTAGCTCTTACAGATTCCCTAGCTTTCCTTAGAACAAACTGAAACACTTCAGGCCCACCCACTTGTGACTGCACCCAATCTGTATCCCTCCAACTAATTACCATGTGACAGAAGCCCTGAGCCACACACGGCCAAGGCAAGTTTTAACATGAACCTCAATAAAGCCCATCATGAGCCCACATAAATCTTCTTCACAGTAATTTGTTCATTTGTTCAAAACATTTTATTGACTGCTTACTACATGGGAGTCCCTGTTATGGCATGTAAATAGTATCAGAAAAGGCTACTTTCTCTTACCTTTGTTTGTTTGTTTGATATCCTTCTCTATCCTCCTTTTTGGTTGAAAGGAGTATGTTGCCTAAGAAAATGCTAAAGTTATGTTGTAAGAGCTGTGTTTTAGTCAGGCTTCTCTAGAGGAACAGAACCAAGGAAATGAATATATGGGTGATGAATATACATTCATATATGTACATATATATTATGTATCAGAATTTACTAAGTAAGACATAAAATAATGACAGCCAAGTCACACCGGAGATACTGAGAACCTGGATGTTACTCAGTCCTTGAGGTAGGTACCTCAGCAGTTAGAGTAGTACCCAAATAGCTGTCTTTCACTGGGAATGATCACTGGGAGTTACTGAGTCCACAATGCAGGGTACCTCAGTAGTCCCAATCTGGCCCTGGGACCCGGGAGGTTCCTATAGAGCCTCTGGTCCTTAGTCTAAGACAAAAGCTTGGGAATGCTGATAGCAGGGAAGAAAATGATGGCCGCAGCAAGAGTGAAGCAAATCAACCCAGCAGCGAGAGGGAAGGCCAGCCGAGCAAGAGGCAAGAATAGACTTTCTTCTGTAATACTCTTTTCATTTTTCATGCAATATATTTTGATCATGATTTTTCCTCTCTTAACTCCCCCAAGATTCTCATCACCTTCCCCATTCTGACTCAACTTCATCTCTCTCTCTCTCTCTCTCTCTCTCTCTCTCTCTCTCTCTCTCTCTCTCCCTCTCCCCCTCTCTCTCTTAAACAAAATCTAAAACACAAAAATCAAAAACCAAATAAGACAAAAAATGCCAAAACAAAACAACATGAAACATTTTTTTGTGGTGGCCAACTGTTGAGCTCTAAATAATCAATGGCTTTTCTAGCCCAAAGTTTCAAAGTCCTTCCACAATCCTCCCCAAACAACATGGCCAGTCTGTCACAGCAATACCCCATGAATATGGTGCCAATTTCCAGGAGATCCTATTGTCATGATAAACACCATGACTAAAGCAACTTGGAGAGAAGAGGGTTTGTTTCAGCTTAGACATCCAGGTCCAAGTAATGGCCTGTCACTGAGGGAAGTCAGGCAGAAACTGAAGCAAGACAGGAACCAGGAGACAGGAATAGAAGCCATGGAGGAGGCTTACTGGCTTGTTCTCCATAGCTTGTGCAACCTGCTTTCTTATAGCACCTAGGGCCATCAGCCCAGGGGTGGCACTGTCCATAGTGAGCTGGGCCCTCTCACATCAATCATTGATCAAGAAAATGTCCCACGTGCTTGTTCTCAGGCCAGTCTGTGATGGTATTTTCTCAGTTGTGGTTCCATCTTCCCAAATGACTCTACCTTGTATCAAATTAACAGAGCGAGATCCAGGATAGGCAACAAAACTACACAGAAAAACTCTGTCTCAAAAAACAAACAAACAAACAAAAGACTAGCCAGCACAAGGTGGAAATATACCAACAGAGTATCATTGGCTCAAATGACTTTCAATAGCTATAAAGGTTTTCTTCCTGAGTCGGAAGGGAAAAAAACTATGGAAGACAGCAAAATGAAGATGGATGATTACAGGAGAAGATGGCACTTTTCAGTCATCTATTCCAGTTATCTATGGGTATTTTTAACTCACCGCCTATTAAAACAATAATTTATTACCTCCCCACAGT
This sequence comes from Peromyscus eremicus, assembly GCF_949786415.1. Classification (NCBI taxonomy): domain Eukaryota; kingdom Metazoa; phylum Chordata; class Mammalia; order Rodentia; family Cricetidae; genus Peromyscus; species Peromyscus eremicus. The sequence goes on along the minus strand of NC_081421.1, from coordinate 88,959,898 downwards.
TCTGTGGGTAAGGAATTGGGTACAGTTGAGATGACTCATCTCTGTTAAAGGTGGTTGAGCCTCTTCTCGGAGAGTCAAAGACCAAGAATCAGCACACCTACATGTTGTTTCTCCTCTTGACCCAAGCTTTTTTCAAAAGGTAGCTCTGTTCCATAGGCAAGCACCCTGAGACAGAAGAAGGGACAGAAGCTGTATCTTTTCTCTAATCTAACCTCAGAAGTCACCAAGCACTACTCCTACCCTAACTGATCAAATCCAGATAGACAGGATAAAGACCCAGAAGTCACTTCTCTTGGTAAGGGCAAGTTAAGCCATGTGGTGAAAGGATCCTGTATGAGTTAATTTTCCATAGCTGTGGTAAAACACCATAACTAAGGCAACCACTTACAGAGGAAAGAATTTTTATTCAGGCTTACAGTTCCAGAGGGATAAGGGTCCATCCAATGGGAAGCATGGCACTGAGCAGGAGACATGCGTTGGAACAGGATGCTGGAAGCATCCTTTAGTGAAAACACAAAGCAGAGAGAGAAAACTGGAAATGATGTGAGGCTTTTGATTATAAAGCCCACCATCAGGGGCACTTCCTTCAATAGGGCTGAACCACTGAGATGTCCCCAAACAGTGTCACTAACTGAGACCAAATGTTCAAATACCCTAGACTATAAGAGGCATTCCTCAAACTACTACAGATCATGTAGATGATAACCATAGCTGAATGCCAATAAGCTACCAGATGATCCAGTGTGTGTTAGAACTGGATGTTTTTGAGCTCCTTCCTAAATTCTGAATATGATTTCAGTAGGACGTCTCTATGGGTGGTATTTCTACATTATTACTATACTAGATCATAATCAATAAATTAGGAGTAAAAGTTTCCATAAAGATCTTCTCTATATGATTCTAGATTAGCGTTTGCTGCAACAGAAATTTTCATAAGACTTGTCAGATGAGGGTGAAGTTGCAGGCATTGTTCTTTAGATGTCATTGTCCTGAGATACAGTGAAGGCAAGATGCGAAACTGACCACCAGGCTCCAGCTTCTCTTGGCTTTCCTTCACTCTGCACACCCAGCCTGTCTTCCTAACTGCTGATCAATGTGGCTCCTGCTTATTTAAAGCTATTTGTTTCTCACAAGACACCGTAGCTACATGAATACAGCAGATTTCTGTAGATATTTGCATGAGTTTCTGTCTTCATCCACTTGAGTGACTGAATATGCCCAGCTTCTCAGATTTTCCTACAAACTCTGACTTCATCTGTGAAAATACTTCAAAGGGAACAGTTAGTGACTCTTCCCAGGCCCCAACTTCCTTCCCTTTGTGAGCGTCATGCACCCAACTCCTCCCATAGTTTTTAAATGCCTGCTCCTCATGATAAAACCTTGAGTCTATAACACTCATACCAGCTCTGATTTTGTGGCTAGATATCAACTAATAGAATTCCATATGGGAAAATCACACCATGAACAAACAGAGAGACAGGGAGAGAGAGAGAGAGAGAGAGAGAGAGAGAGAGAGAGAGAGAGAGAGAGAGAGAGAGAGAGATGGGAAGACAATATAAACATGGGACAGAAAAAGGCTCATATATATGTTAACACCACAGAATGTACAGGTGACAAAAGGGTTAGAGAGAGTTTCCCTTTCATGTATGATCCTCTCTTTAGGGGGTGTGTGTGTGTGCATGTGTGTATGTGTGAGACAGAGAGAGAGACAGAGAGACAAAGAGAGAGACAGAGAGATAATAAATGAGTATTTTGCATGCATGTATATACGTGCATCACATATATATGCAATGTCATGGAGTTCAGAAGAGAGCATTGGATCCCCTGGAACTAGAATTGCAGACAATTATGAGCTGACATGTGGGTCCTAGGGACCAAATCTGAGTCTTCTGGAAGAGCAGCCAGTGCTCTTAACTGCTGAGTTATCTTTCTACCATCCACCCACCTCTTTGAGACAAGGTCTCATGTAGCCCAGGATGGCCTCTACCTCTTGATCTTCCTGCCTCCACTTCCCAAGCGCTGGGATTACAGACATGTACCATCATATCATACCACCTTCTTTTTCTTTTCTTACAGACATTAATAAGAGCCTGTCTTCCTACCTATGACTAAACCAGGTTAAAGTTGAACAAGGAGATAAGCAAGAGAGGAATTTACTAAGAATTTACGATCCAATAAACAAGATACCTAAGGTGTAGATAACTATAATGGAAGGCAAAAGATTTTAAAGGTGTGGTAAGAGATGTTCCAAGGTAATAGATAAGAGTTTAGAACAAAATAAATTGCATTATACTCTTTACAAGCCTTTGAACAAGGTCAGAAGAATTTAGTACATTACACCATTTACCAAATATTTAATTTATTTAAATGCTTGATTAGGGTCTCTTTACAGGAATACAGGATCCTATTTTCTAAAGGTGCACAGCATCTCTCTGCAGCCACAATGCACCGAAGCTGTGACTGACAATCAGAGCTTTTGCTCTGAGAGCACTAGGAAACAAAAGAAGCAGGAGATGCAGTGATGTCTACCTAGCATACAACTTGCTGGAGAAGAGCCCTGTGCTGCTACTCCCCTGCAGACCCCGAGAGAGGGAAGTAGTTCTCTTCTCTTCAAAATGCCTTGCATGTGAGACTTGAAGCCCTGTAAAGCTGGAAAAATATAGACTCATGAAGAGAGGAAGTTTGTCTTGGCAGTGGCCTGCTCTCCAATAACACTGCTACTCATGAGCAATGTTGGGTTCTGAAGGTCACAAAGCCACACTGTAGTTCACGGGTCCTTTTAATACACAAGTGAAACAAGGCACTCCAAACCTTAGAGAATGACTTGCCTAAGAAAACAAGAGTAACAGTAAGTGTCTGTTAGAAAGTGACTCCTCCAGAAGTGAAGGGAAAGAACAGACCAGCTTCTATTTGATGTCCGGATTCTTCTATGCTCACCTTTGTCTACCTGCTTTTCTAGTCTGGATGATGGAATGTCATGAGGTACACCAAAATATTATAGTTTTTTAAAAAACTACCATATTTTAAAATATGATGTCTCTCTATGTAGGTGGAGAGCCTCCACCTCCCAGATGTCCCTCTGGGCACTGTCCTCTCACTTTACAGTAATATGGTAAGTATCTGCCCCTTGCTCAGACAGCAGTCCAGGACTGGAGCTTCTCTAAGGACAGAACTGTTATTCAAGCCAAGCCACAGTCTCAGATTTCCTGAAGTACTAATAGGATTTAAGAATTTTAATCTCATAGAGCACTCCACCGCCATCATCTTAAACCTTTGTTTGAACCATTCTATTGGTTCATAAAATATGGAAAGAGAACCAAAACCACAAAACTATCCAAGAGTGGAGAGACAGAGACACAGAGAGACACAGAGAGAGCCATGCTTACAAACTAAGTTGGAACAGAACCAACAACACTGCGAAATGGAGAGCCTTCCCAACAGGGAACAAGTGCAAACAGTGAGTTCAATTCTTTCGCAACAATGAAGAAGGTGGGAAAAAGGAAAAGTTTCATTGTATGAAACAAGGTTTTAAAAATAAGTGAAGAAGGCCATTTGAATTGTGGTATGACAGAGGGGTGGCTGTGGGGATCTCGCTGTACGTCCGCCTGGTGTCATCTCTTCTTCACTTACTTGTCAGATCTTTAGTAGGGTCGGTCGGAGATATCTGGAGTAAGGCTGGAAAGGGCCCTGGAAAGGTTTCCTGCAGAGGCTTGCAGTTCCCTGTGGGTGGCATTCATCCACACCAGAAATCTAGGACAACCAGCCATGGACATGTGGGAGCCACCGCCTCTGTGTTCAGCACAGCCATCCTGGAATACCTCACGGCAGAGGTACTAGAGTTGGCAGGAAATACATCGAAAGACTTAAAGGTAAAGCGTATTACCCCTCGCCACTTGCAACTTGCTGTTCGTGGAGATGAAGAATTGGACTCTGATCAAGGCTACAATTGCTGGTGGTGGTATCCTCCCACGCATCCACAAGTCTCTGATGGGAAGAAAGGACAACAGAAGACTGCTAAGGATGCCTGGATTCCTTATTATCTCCGGACTCTAAATATTCTTAACCTTAATGTCCAGTGTCGGTGATTCCAGTGGACTGTATCTCTGAAAAATACAATTTTGCCTTTTGCAATTCTATTTGAGTAAGTTGGAGGCTTAATTAGCCTTCCAACCAAATTTCTGCATTCAGGTCTTAACCATATTTAAGTGTTTCTGTGGCTTCAAAGAAGCTATTGATTCTGAAGTAGTGGGTTTTGAGTGAGTTGACTGTTTTTAAAAAACTGTTTGGATTTTAATTGTGATGCCGAAGTTATAGCAACAAACATTTGATTTTGTACAGACGTTATTTCTACTCTGGTAGATAAGCTAAATAAAGGTCATATCAAAAAAAAAATGAAGAAAAGTTACCACAGGCAAGTTGACAACTTAAAGGCCTGCAGAAAGTTGAGTGGCCCTGAGATTAAAAAAAAAAAAAAACTTACCTAGACTTTTGACCAAGTTGTAGCTACAAAATGCCTTGTTCTGTATCCTTAATATCAACATGGCACAAGATTCTTGGCCACCTATTAAACAGGTGGTGCTGAGCATTGAGCAGGGGTCAGGGACAGTGGCTTCCAGAAAGTAGAGAGTATGAGAGAATTATTCAACACACCAAATTTCTAAATGCATAAAAGAAAATTCACACTTGAATAGGCTAGGGATATTGCTCAGTAGTAGTATATCTGTCAAGAAGCACGAGGCCCTAGATTAAACCTAAGCACTAATGATGATGATGATGATGATGATGATGATGATGATGATGGTGATGATGATGGTAATGGCGATGAAGAGAAGAGAAAAGGAAGAAAAAGAGGAAGAAGAAAGAAGAGAAGGAAAGGAAAGAAGAGAAGGAAGTTGTTTTGTAGAAATCTACACGTCATAAATTCACTTTACATCAGTAGTTCTTAACTAGGGAAGATTTTACCAAGCAAGGAACAATTGTAATGTATATGGATAGTTCTGTTGGTTTGACTAACAGAGGTATTGGTCATTAGTCACGGGATCTTGTATGAACAGTTTGCATACAGAAGAAAACCTCACACAGCAAAGGAAAAGCTGGCCCCAAAGTCAACAGAGCTTGTGTTGAGAAATTCTGCTTTAGATGAAACACACACAAACTGAAGTATCTAAAAATTCCCAAAGGTATCTGAAGAATTCATATCCTCTTAATGTAAACCTTTTTGGGGAAAGGTTACAAAAATAAGATGAGCTAGTATAAAAATTGATACACTAAAATACTATCTTTTTTTTTAAAGATGGCATCTCTCTATGCAGTACAGCCTTGCCCTCAACTCATGATTCTCCTTCCTCTACCTTCTAAATAGAAGGAGTACAAGTCCATACCAGTACATCTGGCTTGTACTTAAAATTCAGCTTGAAAATTCAAAACTGTCAAAGTCTAGACACCTCTAAAATGTAGTAAGTTAGCAAAGTGTGATTAAAAACATGTAATATGAAAGAGAAATTAAAAGATGTGAAGAAGAAAGGGAAAGTCTCTAGCTCCTAAGAGAAATTCCAGTGGAAGTATATTAGGAGCAATGCCCTTCTGGAAGATCACAGACACATGTTTTTAAACTGTGAAGGCTTGGGCTGGAGAGAAGGCTCAGTGGCTAAGAGCACTTGCTGCTCTTCCAGAAGACTAGAGTTCAATTCCCAGCACCTAATGGTGTCTCACAACCACCTGTAACTCCAGTCCCGGGGAGTCTAATTTCCCCATCTGGCCTCTTCAGACACCAGGCATGCATATGGCACAAAGATATACATGTAAGTAAACATAAAATAATTTTTAAATTAAAAATTTAATTTTAATTTTAACTATGGTCTGCAAAGACCACAATTACTGATTTAAAGAACAAGATAAGTACAAACAAAATTAACTAAGACAAATTATGTATTCAGATAGATTGGTGTCAATTAAAAAAGTATTTCATGACAAAAGAAAGCCTCTGTTAAACACTAAATAAAGAGAAAATACCTAAAATGTTTTTCTAAATATTTTCATTGTCAGAATGTTTCTTACTGGTAACAAAGGATTCCAGAAAATAATGGGACAATACCTTATAAAGGTTTGAGGACACTGAGTAAAATGCTTTCAGAGACTAAGAATATTTACAGACTCTAAATAGGTGAGGGTCTGTGTTTGCAGAGAGACAATGATCCTCAGTGTATAATTAAATATGATTTTGTGTGTATATATAACACATATATGAATGCATCTATATAAAATTTAGCTCCTAGATCAAAGGGGGAAGGTTACAGAAAAACTGATCATCAGGTAGAAAGGGGGAAGAGAGCAAAAGGAAGGAAGGAAGGAGAGAGGGAAGGAGAGAGGGGGAAAGGAAAAGAGAAGGGAAGAGAAAGATGGGAGGAGGAAAAGAAACAAGCAAAAATGATAACCAGAAAACATAAGTAAAATAGTAGAAAATTCCAGATATATCAATAAATCAATAATCATAATAATATAAATGACATATTAACTGGCTATCAAAAATATATATATTCAGTTTAGAGTGAACATATTAAAATGAAAATATACAGAAAATTTGGAAAGGGGGCTTGAAAACAGGTATCATGTTAATATTAACTAAATGAGAAGCTTATGTTTCAAACAATCAAATGTTTTTAAAATAAAATAATTTATAGGAAAGTCAGTGGACACTAAATAATAAAATATTTTAAATTAAAAGTAACTGCAAAGACCATAATTATTCATTTATATAGCTAACAATTTTACCTTAAATTTATAAAGCTTAAACTAACAGAATAGCAGCTAAAACAAATAATGATGGTGAGAGGTTTTTAATCTAGCAGAAATAAATAAAAGAAAGCAAAATTAGAAATGTATTCATGAGCATTCTCTGAGGGCCAGAACCAACATATTATACACATAACTAGATATCTAGAGAGCTGATTGACAGCTAGATTATGCATAGACAGATCTTAGATAAATAGATAAGGTGAATAGATGATAGAGGTAGATAGATGTAGGTAGATAGACAGATGTAGGTAGCTGGATAGATAACAGAGACATAATAGATATGTAAATGATAGATGAGGATGAGATAGATAGATAGATAGATAGATAGATAGATGGATAGGTGGATAGATAGGTGATAGACTGGTTGGTAAATAAGTAACAGATGATAGCTATTTTATGAATGATAGGTGCATACATACATACATACATACATAGGTCCATACATACATCTAAGAATGGGGATTAATTGGGGGAATTGGCACATTAGATTTCTGAGGTTGAATAGTCCCATTGCAGACTGTCAGTGGAGTGAAGACCCTAGGATAATTGCAGAATGGCTCAGTGAAGCCTAAAATCCTTAGCACAGAGAAGTCAAAAGGTAACTCTCAGTCCACAGCCAAAGGCCTAAAATACTCAGGAGGTTATGAAGTACAAATCCTGGGGTCCAAAGGCAGAATACCCTGAAGTGCTTCTGTTCAAGGGTAGAAGGGTGTCCCATACCCAAGAGAAAGGAAAGAGAATTAGCCCTTCTCCCTTTTTAGTCTCTCTGGGCCTTGTATAGTGCTCACCTGCACTGAGGCGAGTCTCTGAACTCAGTCCACTGACTCACACCCCAGTCTCATCCAACATCACTCACAGACACACCCAGAAGCAATGCTTTAGCTCTCTTAAGTAGTCCTTAATCCAGAAAGCTGACAGGTAAAATTAATCATCACAGAAAACGCAGAAAACACACTCTGGCAAGCTTTAATCTAAGGGCATGAATAGAGTCCTATGCCGACCTCACAAACAGGAATACGTCTGTGCATACATAATGCATTGCAGAAGAAGTTCTAAGAATGTTTTATAAATCTAAGAACACACATACCAAACTTTCATATGCTCAGCTACAATCTACACCAGTGCCTCTCAACCTTCCTGATGCTGCAACCCTTTGATACAATTCCTCATGTTGTGTTGACCCCCAACCATAAAATTATTTTCAGTGCTACTTCATAACTGTAGTTCTGCTACTGTTGTGCATTGTAATGTAAATATCTGATATGCAGAATATCTGATATGCTACCCCTATGAAAGGGTTGTTCAACTGCCAAAACGAGGTTGCAACCCACAGGTGTGAACCACTGACCTACACAGAAATTCTTGAGGAAAGGTCGTTAGAGGGAAGACAGAAGTGAAGGGAACACCTTCTTACTCATTTAGCCTAGAAGTATTTTAAAACCCAGGTGGTCACACCTGTAATTCCAGCACTTGGAAGGTGGACACAGGAGTTCAAGGTCATCTTCAGCTGTAAAAAAAAAAAAAAAAAAAAAAAACCTTCCAGAGTGTTCTGTACATTCCCAACTGTTTTTCCATTTCCTTTCCACCTTTCCCCAAGAGTGAAGCAAAGACAAATTAGGAGAGATTCAGGCTTGATGAGTAGGCATGTGATACTTTTGCGTTTATTGAAGCTGTTATTTTTTTCAAACTAGAACAGACATGATGACACATGACTATAATCCTAGCACTTAAGAGGTTGAGATAGGATGATCATGAGTTTGAGGATATCCTGGGCTATGGAAGAACCAGGCCAGCCAGAACCTTTCTCCAAAATAAACAAACATACAAGTAACTACAGAGAACTTTGAGGGACAAAGGAATCCTTGCACCTTTAAGGGGATAATTGATTGATTGGGTTTATCTCATCAGTCCACCAGTGGTTCTGGGCTTTGTTCCATTGAAGAAACTTAGATTTTGATATAAAATGCATTGTTACAAATCCATTTTCCCCAAGTCAGAATCCGCAATACCATGAACTGAGTCTTGTAAAGCTGTGGGGCTATATGGTCAGGCATGAGGTCTGAAAATGCTCCCATTTGCTTGCAACAGCAGCAACACATGAAGGACCAATTAGTTCATCACCAATCTGACCCCAATATGGCTTTGTTGTTGTTTGATTTGGTTTTCCTTTTTTTGCATTTTCATTTAGGGATTTTGTGTATGTGTGTGCATGAGTGTTTGTGTACACTGGCGTGCAGAGGGCCAGAGGCTAATGTTGGGTGTCTTTCTTCATCACTCTCCAACTCAGTTTTTAAGATAGAGCCTCTCACGAACCTGCTCACCAGTCAACTAGACAGGCTGGCCAGAAAGCTCCAGGAATCCTCCTGTCTCCACTTGCCCTGCACTGAGTTTACAAGCATGCACCATCATGCCTGTTTTGTTTGTTTGTTTGTTTGTTTGTTTTTGTTTTTACGTGGGTGCTGGGAATCAAACTCAAGTGCTCATGTTTTGAAACACTTTAGTGCCTGAGCCATCTCCCATCCATTATTTTTGATTTTTTGAGACAGGGCCTTCCTTAACATATGACATGATTAGCCTAAACCCAACATCTTCCCATCTCAGCCTCTGAGAGCTGGGATTGCAGTATGCACCACCATGCCCACGTCCCTTGAATTTCTATATGCAATGCCAGTGAGTTCTTAACCTCTCTGAGCATGAATATACTTTTCAGTAAAGATAATAATGCACGTCTCCGGAAGTATTGAGATGATGAAATAGAATAGTGTTCAAACGTGTAACGCGGCCATAACACATAAGTGTTGCATCTGTTGGCTCTAAAACTCTCTCCCTGACACAGTGTTCTGAGACCCCAAACCAGCTAACAACTACTCCTTCTCAAAGGAAACCTTGTCCTTGAGCCATCCCACACCACACCAGTTCCTGAGTTCATGAAACAACTTCCTGACTACTTCTCTATTTCAGTGCTGGAAAAATGGTGATTTAGATCCTGAAATAGAGTATGTTTTAGATATTATGCTTACCAGGACTCAGTATAGGGACTAAAATGAAGCCCGTGGTCCTTGAGAGAGTTAGTTACGCTACCAGCATCTTAATCTTCAGTGTTTCTGTACTACTTGATGACATAAAACAGAGAAAGACAGCTTGCATCATGGAATGAAGAGGTAAGAGCAGACCTGATCACAATGTCATTTACACAACAGAATAAAATCCTGAAATCCTGCAGATGAACAAATACTAAAATTAGAATGTTACAGTTTGAGAATTTTTAAATGGCAGTAACTTCAGTCCAAGAAAGTGGTTTCTAGCTTACACTGAGTCCTTTAATTTCTGGTCTTTAGTACAATAAGTTTTATGACAATAACATCAGGTTACAATTGGAAATGCAAGAGTAAGCCTGCACAGAAGACAAAGTGCAGTTTCCATGTCTTAAAATATGAAACCAGCCGGGCGGTGGTGGGGCACGCCTTTAATCCCAGCACTTGGGAGGCAGAGCCAGGTGGATCTCTGTGAGTTCGAGGCCAGCCTGGGCTACCAAGTGAGTTCCAGGAAAGGCGCAAAGCTACACAGAGAAACCCTGTCTCGAGAAAAAAAAAAAAATATATGAAACCACATCTCTTTAGATGTATGGGGTACCTGGTCTTTTGATCGTCTTTTTGTTGTTTATTCATCTGTTCGCTTGTTCTTTCCTATCTTTTGATGTCATGTCAAGTAAGAAAAAAAAAATACTTCCCATCACCTTCTCCCAATACGAAAGCGGCTGCTGCTGCTCTGAATCAGAAGTCCCAAACTTCCGGAGCTAACAAGCAGCTGGTCGTGAGCTCTCACACTAAAGCATCATGGGAATTCAGCACAGTGCCCTGGCTCTGGTTTCCACAAGGGAGAATCACTTCCCTGCTACATACTGGATACAGGAAAAGTATAAAAGGAAATCTTTGCAGTGGCAGAAAGGAGAGCAGGGAACACATGCTTGCTGTCTGTCATGCTCAGCCGTAGGCTCTGTTAGCATTCCAATCTGAAATGCTTCTCTTACCCCCCACCCTCCCACACACCCTGGGCTCCCGTTCTGAATGCTCAGTCCCTGGTTTGTGACACTGTTCTAAAGTCTGTGGAGATTTTTGGAAGTGAGACATCACGGATACAAGAAGGTCACTATAGATGGGCCTTTGCAGGTTGACTTGGTTCTGGTTCTGGCCTACTTTATCTACTTCCTGGTTAGCCACCTTAGGAAGGGTCATTAGAGTCTAGCGAGCATGATGGCACAGTGGCGTGTGTGGACCAGTAACAGAGACCACATAGACATGAAGACGTCCTACAAATGCCCACAAGTTCCGAGGAGGAAGTAACCGCTGCGTTTGACCTCTTACCTCCAAAAGATCACCCACAGTAAGACTCAAATTTAGAAATCAGAAGAAGGGAGGTCTAACCAGTGAAGTTATGTTGTCCACTCCTGGTGGACGTGTCATCTAAAATTTCTATCCTTGGACAGAAAAATAAAGTCAAATGTCTTTTTTGCACGTCTGGATTTCAGAACAGAATATATCTCCATAACAAAAGGTTCATCAAAGAGGGCTCCTAATATTTAAGTATTCAAATAAAATGCGTTTTCAAGCTTAAAAAGTAAGATGTCCCTACTTTTTAAGAACTTTCTATAAGAAAATCTATCAAGAGGGGAAAGCAGAAAGGATGAGAAAGAAAAGCTACAATGGTTAATTTAATATTAAATTGGTTGACCAATGCCACTATTTTCATTACAATGGAAATTTTGATACTAATGATGCATGGCTATTTTAATTCTTCTGAACTAAAGAATATTAACATTACCTCAGAATTAAACACCAGATATCACTGAAAGCCTTCCTTCCTTCGTTTGTCCACTCAACAAATACGACATACTTAGCATGTCAAGAATTAAATACACAGACAGATTCCAGTCAGCCAAAACTAATATAGAAATAAAAACTCAAAACCAATGAAAGTAAATAAAATATGTGTAGTAAAAGAGATGATAGATAGATGGATGGATGGACAGTAGAATGATAGATAGATAGATAGATAGATAGATAGATAGATAGATAGATAGATAGATAGATGATAGATAGATAGATAGATGATAGATTGATAGATGATAGATAGGTAATAGGTAGATAGATAGATAGATAGATAGATAGATAGATAGATAGATAGATAGATAGACAGAGCCGTGTATAATCTAACATTTATTGAGGAACTATAAAATAACAAAATATATTTTCCTATCCCAAGTCTATGAGCATCTTATGAAAAGACAGCCCCCCATTCCCAGGTCACTTTCATAAACACAATTACTTCTGTTCCAGGCTACTCTCTTCTTGTATTCTCTTACATAATTTCTTTCTAGTTGCTGTTTCTCTCTTAGCAACAAGAACTTAGTTTGTTAAGGACTCTGTAACTATATATCCAATCTGGCAATATTCTAATTAAAACCCTGAATTAATCTAAATAAATTTAACCAAGGACAGTCAGTCCATTACCATTGTCATCAAGTTGGAAAGCAGTAGTCTCCATCAAGATGGCAAATTGCTCAGCCCAGCAGAATTGTGTATTTCCTTCCTGAGCACTCACGGTCAGCACTCAGTCTTAGAAATGTGCAGTGTCACACAGAAACTTCAGAAGATGCTGCTGGTCTGTTGGCCCCTGAACCCAGCCAGGCAGCTGAGGGATGGGGGGGGGCAGAAAACCTCTTCAACCCATCTGAATCTGTTTATTACCTATACCAGCCTGACACCTTCAGTTTATCTGCAGTGATGGTCAAACGAGACAGCCGAGGTGAATACTGAAAATATTCTAGGCAATGCCAACCTTGTAAGACATTGCCAAGTCAGGCCCCCTGGGCTGGGCTGGTGATCCCCAGTACTCACAGAGATGACTTTGACATCATGGACTACACTGTTCCATTAAACAACTGACAGGAACTTCATTATCAAGCCCTACACAGTGGGGAAGGTTTTGAGGTTAGGTTTTGTTTGCGGGTTGGTTTGTTCCAGTCAGTCAAACCAGTCAAGGGATGTCCTGACAGAAACGTAGATAGTAAACCAAAAAGCTTCACTGCAAAAAAAATTTACCAAATGTGAAGATGTCGAGGAGTGGAGAAAGGAGAACAACGGCATAGAGAAAGGGCACACTTCGGGGGACTGGCCAAAGCTCCATACAGAAAAGGTTGTTGCTACCACTGGCTCCTTCTTATGGCAGCTCTCTGACTGGAAAATGATGACGCCAGCAGTGGAAATACAATGCAACCTTCTGTTCTCAGGGAAATGCGAAGGAATCGAAGTCCAAGGTTGCCTCCTTACCCACTCCTGAGGCGCGTTTCATACCATTGTTGACCTTGTGCTTTCTCTCTGGTTGCCATGGCATCAGAGAGACAAGCGCCTCACTTCCATTTTGAAGCTGAATTCTCTCACAAACAAAATTGTTTCCATTTGAGGCTATGTGCTACCTCCCACCCCATCAGAGCCCTTTCATAAGAACACATCTTTAAAATATGGATGGAATGCATCACATTTCTCAGACTGGGGTTGGGGATGGGAGTTGGGGTGTGACTACATAGTTGGTTTTTTTTTTAATTAGAAAATGCAGAAAAAAATTCTTAAAATAGAGTGGAATTGTTCTGAGTCCCTTCACCTACACATGTAAGGGGCATTCAGACATTTTTATCTCAGTCTTTTGATCTATGGATACATAGATGTATTTTGTATTATACATTGCGAACTTATAGCCCAATTACATTATATGGTATAACGATGTATACTTTTTCCTTCACTTTGTAACCACAGACCTCCTCTTCTGAAATACGGCTATAACCCAGGCATATTCCCAAATGTTAGCAGCATGCTAATTTACATCTCATAAATTCTTATGGAAAGAAATTCAGTAAGGCAGAAGGCTGGCACTCTCCTGAGGAGATCGAGGCAGGGGGATTGATGCAAGTTTGAGGGCAGTCAGAGCTGTACATCAAGATTCTGTCTCAAAAAAAATAAAAACAGGAAAGAAGTAGTAGAGGGAGGGAAGGAGGGAAGGTGGGAAGGAGGAAGGGAGGGAGGGAGGGAGGGAGGGAGGGAGGGAGGGAGGGGCAGAGGGAGGGAGGAAGGGAGGGAAGGAAGGAGGGAGGGAGGGAGGGAGGGAGGGAAGGAGGGAAGGAGGGAGGGAGGGAGGGAGGGAGGGAGGGAAGGAGGGAAGGAGGGAGGGAGGGAGGGAGGCAAGCCCAACAAAACAGACAGCAGCCTAGCCCTTATCACTATGACTCTAAAGGTTGAAGAGAAGTTGGTCCTGTAGAAGAATGGAGTGACTGTGGATGGAAATGCTTACCAAGTGTGTTTGTTCCTTGTGATTATGCTGTTAAAGAGAGTACACAGATAGCCTCCTAAGCTATCCTGAGTCTCTTAAAAAAAATGTCTGAGTCGGTCACTGTAAGGCCGTGGCTTTTCTTTCAGTAATGACAGGTTCTTTACACTCTGCAATTAGGAATTCACTAGCCCATTTGTCTTAGGAAACACACCAAGGTGACTAGGCCAGCCCCATAAACCAGGGAGCAAGACTCTAAAGTGCAGAAAAATATGCATGAAACTTGTGCTATAGTGGCAATTATATGGATTTTTACATGAAGTATTTCAAATCTAAGGCCTTCAATTTAGTAGATGGATGACCTTGAACATGTTATTAAAATTCCCTAAGCCTTAACTCCCTAATTTCTAATTATTTGTACTGAAAAAAACATACCCAGTTATAATCTTGCACTGAACATTAAATAAAATGAAATATGAAAATAAATTATTATACAGTGCTTGACACACAATAGGTGCTCAGCCTATATTGACGCTCTTTTTTCCATGGTAATCTGATTTGGAATTAAAGGTAGCTGGCAGTATGCTGTCTGCAAAGCAGTGGCCTTCCCATTGTGTGTTGTATAATTGGAGAGTGAATCTAGGTTGTTCTTCAGTTCTGTGTTGAGAAATTCTCAGAACATCACTTTCACTCCTTTCCCAGTAAAAAATGTTTTCACCTGAGGATGATGACTCTTATAATACCAGCACTCGTGAGGTTGAAGCAGGAGATTGCCATGAATTGGAGACCAGCCTTGGCTACATAGTGAGTTTCAGGCCAGACAGAGCAAAACAATAAAAAGTTTTCTAATGAAACTTGAGTCAGGAGGAACAGGAGTGTTCGCAGGGGCAGAGGTTCCATTTTCTGATTGCCCAGCTCAGTAGCGGAAATACGTTTACTGCAAAGCGTCTAAACCGAAAGAGAAGAAAAAACATCCCTGGTTCACTGTTAAGGAATTTCCTTAACTGTTCTACCAGGGCTTCTAGCAAAGTGATGCTTCCGCACATTTGGCATCAATGGGCGGATGTGGAGGCTGCAGTGGTAAACAGAGTCAGGAAGCAAAATCTCATTAGAAACTAATTGCTTTATAATTAACCACACAGGAAGCAAATGCCATCGGGAGCTCGCTCAAGGGACATTTGAAGATTATGAGATTAAATTAGACTAATTATTTAGTAAAACTCCTGAAAATATATAAAAGACACAAAAATGTATCTTAATATTGCCAGAATTAACCTAGACCTCATAAATAGTTAAAGTGTTATATTTTATTTTCCATACTAGGTTCATTGAGAAAGATCTGGATGTCAACCTCAGGCCTCCATGTGCGCATTAACGCACGCGCGCGCGCGCGCGCGCGCGCGCGCACACACACACACACACACACACACACACACACACACACACACACTACCCATTCCTAATGTTTGACTGAGCAGGCTCTCCAGCTGAAGAGCTAGAGATTGAGAGAGTTAAATTTCTGAGCTCAGCCTCCAGAACAGTTCTCTCTGCCTTAGGGTATATAAGCCTTTTCTTTTTCCACTATGGAAATTTCTTCTTCTTTGGTGTGACAGGGTAAGACAACGCAAACGTTCCTCCATCTTGGATTCTTGCAGAGGCTGCTTCAGGTTTAACTAGAATTTGATCTCCTTGGTGGAGAATCCCATGGAAAATCAGCCACTCTAGTCTAGGAACCCGAGGTCAGGATGTCCTAGCTTGGCTTCTGTTAAACAACCTGCTTGTGCAGAACCCTGCCTCCAGCTAACTGCTTATCTTGCTTCTGTCAAACTTCCCACCTCCATCCACCCCCTGCAGCTGCCCAGTGATATGAGATGCCAGGATATGGTTTCTACCTTCAAAACCCTGTGCCCTGGATACTCAGTGCTACACTTAGGACCTGAATACCTGAGTGTAGTCCCAGCTGGAATAAAGACTTTCAGTTGGCTGTAAACTGTGACTGAGTGGTCACCTCTGGTGAATAACACTGGAATACAGACTCCTACTAAAAGGGAAAACAAGACTTTAATGATAAAAGGAGATGTAATATTTGTTTTTAATGTAATCAGTAATTAAACTTGTATTACCCTAACTGGCAAAAATATGCCTTGTATTTGACAACGTTCGTAGGTAGTCTTTTAAAAACTGAAAGGTATTTTAAGAAAAATCACTGTAACTCTTCATCTTCGCATGGACAAGAGAAAAAGCTCAATATTCTTTAAGGGAACAATTCCTCGGTGAACAAAATATGATAAACTAAAACAATGGTCCCAAATCTCCTTATAAAACTTTTTAAATACCTAGTAAATAGTTAAGTAGGTAGGAATTACCTAATATGAAAAGTGTTCAATAGAAATGTTCTGTGTGCTAATATGCTCACTGTGTTCCGGGTCTATTTAACATTCCATATTTATTAATGTCACCACAGGAGGTTTGCAAAGGTGTTTTAACCCTCTGGCACTGTCTCAAATCACCAAATTATTTTGAACTTCTTTATTGACTTCATTCCCCACTAAAGAATGAGCTCCAGGAATAGAGAGGTGGCCTCCTACTTGGTCATTGGTTTACAACAGTAGCTATTTATTAAATGAGTTAACTATTAAGATTTTAACATCAGGCTACAGAGATGGCTCTGAGGTAAAGGCTCTTGCTGCCCAGCCTGAAGACCTGAGTTCTATCCCTGGGACCCACATGGTGGAAAGAGAGGGAAAGAGAGGAGAGAACCAAGTCTCCCAGTGTGTACTTGTTCCCACACACATGCACACCACATACACAATAATGGTAGACAAATGCTTTTAAAAGATTTTAACATGGAAGCTATATTTCAAATTTTCTTCTTTTTTAATAACTTTAGTCTTAGAGCATGAAGACGTACAGAGGTCCTCTGTCTCTTCCTCAGTTTTGTCCCCTAACATTACCATCATACGTCTCTGTGCTCATTTGTCCACACGAAGCCAACACTGCCATGTTGCTCTCTGAATGAGGCTCCAGACTTCTGTTTTAATTCCAATTTCTTTGTCCGCTGGTGTTCCTTTGCTATCCCAGTACCCAATCCAGTGGTTAGCTACCATGTCACCTCAGTGTCCCTTGGTCTATGACCATATCTTAGTCTTTTATGATTTTTGTGACTTTGAGGGTTTAGAATGAGTGCTGATTGTGACACATTTTTTTTTTACCATATCCTTAGAACTGGAGTGGGCTGTTGTTTTTCTCTTGGTTAGAAGAGGGCTTCGGTTTGAGGGAAGAATGCTACTCAAGTGAAATGCCCTTCTGATACCACAGAGGGACGGGGTGCACACATGACCTCCCTGGTGATGCAATCCTCAGTCACATGGTTTGGGTAGTGTTCTCCAGGTCTTTCCACATCTGCCAGTGATGATCTTTATCCAGGGATATCTGTAGCTATGTAGCTAACTCATAAACACAAACTGCTTTTAGACAAAAATAATATTCTAGTAAGTACATCACCATTTCTAAACATATGAGTGAACAACTTGTCTCAGTGTAAAGCATAATCTCTCTTGAATATAAGAGCATCAAGTTATTCTTCAAGAAAAAATGACTGGGTGTGGTGGCACATGCCTTTAATCTCGGTACTCAGGAAGCAGAGGCAGACGGATCTCTGTGAGCTTGAGGCCAGCCTGGGCTACAGAGTGAGTTCCAGGACAGTCAGGGCTACACAGAGAAACCCTGTTTTGAAAAATTGAAAAGAAAAAAAAGAAAAGGAAAAAAAGAAAAAATGAAGGATGGGGGGCTGCAGAGACAGCGCAGTCCATAAAGTTTTTCCCACACAAGCATGAGGAGCTGAGGTCAATCCTCAACACCCATGTAAAAAGTCAGGCATGGTGGCAGACTTCTATCCTGGATCTGGAGAGGGTGAGACGGGTAGATTTCTGAGGTTCACAAACCAACCAGTCTACCCCAGGCAGTGAACCCCAGGTGCCAATGAGAGACCTTGCCTCAAAACCCAAGTCACTGGTTGCTAATGAATGACACCCTGGTTGGCCTCTGCCCTCCACGTGTCGTGCATATTCACATTCACACGAAAGAAGAATGATGTTTTTCTGTCGGCTTAGCAGCTGCACACGAATCTACTAATATTTCAGTTATCATCTGTGGCCCCATGGCCCCACAGTCAGTGCCCCCACCAGCCACTCAGGTTGTGGCCTGGAGTGTAGCCTGGCAGGGCTTCTGGTCCCATGGCCCCAGCTCTGCTACACTGTGATACATGGGTTTAAATTAAGTCTTTATCATTGTATTTATCAATAAGACTCAGGAGTCAATGGCTGGGGTGAAAACCTCCTAGATCAGAGAGGTTGAATACCAACTAGTTGGCCTTGCTTTTTAGCTAGAGACTTGGCAAGGGACATGTCTCTCTCTTTATCCCAGAACTAAAAAGCTCAAACTCTAGTCCTGACCCTTTTCTTCCCATGTGGCCTCTCTATCCAATTTGCTGGCCTCTCTATGATTTATTCTGGTCAATTAGTTATTAACTCTGCCCCCTGATTCAAGGTAAACTTTATTGACAGTCTGGAGTGTCACAGTGCAATCAAAATACCCCACAACAGGTGATAAACCTGGCGGGAGGTGAAGAGAAAGAGGAAGGAGAAGAAGAAGAGAAAGAGAAAAAGAAAGAAAAGAAAAATTTATTTCACTAATGGATTTGTCTTCCATTAAGCATCTTAATCATTTTTCCATCTTCATGTTCTTTTAGGTTTGTTTGTTTTTAATTAACATACAAAGTAACAGGTTTTACTGTGGTATATTCACACACAATTTGTTTTTGCTGAGCATCCTCTTCACCCTTACCCCTTCTTTCTATATTTATGTCTCACTTGTTCTATTTTTCTTCTTCAAAAATATGATTTCTAGCTTTATAACTTATACCTAACTCATGCACACTCACATGCACGTGCAAACACACACATATATACATGCACACACACATACACTCATCCCCACACACCCATACATGCACACACAGACATGCACACACACATACATTCACACATGCATGCATACACACACAGAGATAATTAGTTAGAAACTTGAATGTATATATATGAGAGTGAACATATTTTATTTGTCTTTCTGAGCCTGGGTTACCTCACTTAATGTAACAATTCCAAGACCCACCCATTTTCCTGCAAATTTTAGTTCATTTTTCTTATGGTTCAGTAAAATTCCAGTATTCATTGCTGCACTGTCTCACACCAGAGCTGTTGGTGAACATCTAAACTGAGTCTACTGTCTTTCTATTGTGAGCAGAGCAGCAATGAACAGGGATATGTAAGAGTCTCCATGACAGTATATTGAGTCCTTGGGTATATGTATATATAGAGAGAGAGCTGCAGTGTGGCTGGATCTATGGTCTCTTTATTTTTAGTTTTCTCAGAAGCCTCTACACTGATGTTCACAGTGGCTGAACCAGTTCACACTCCCACCAGCGTGAATAGGGAGTCCACTTTGCCCCACACCTGTGCAAACTATTAATTTTAGGAACATTGCTCACTCGTTTCCCAGAATCATTAGTGAAGTCCATTTTGTAAACAGCTTACATTACATCATTTCCACAGACATCTTGATTCATAAATATTTCCAGAATATTCGGAAGTCACCCTTTGATGGTCCTCAGCCTTCTTAGACCACAACCATGTGCTTCCTTAAGAATATGTCTAAATCTGTTGGCTAAAATGTAAACCAAGTGGCAAGTTCTTCAGAAGAGTGTTTCCTTTATTTCTTTTTCTGAAGCTCCAGAGTCAGAAAGAGAGAAAATGGAAGAAGTGGACAATTTATCAGTATAGAAAATGTGTTTTGTCATTCCTGTGACCTCCTCTATCCATGATGTCACACTTGGTTTCTGAACAGATAAGCTAATTATGAGCACTAATCCTCCTTCACTGTTGAAATAAATATCTCCTGTTCTACATTTGACCCTTCCCTCAAAATGGGAAAAATG
This sequence comes from Peromyscus eremicus, assembly GCF_949786415.1. Lineage (NCBI taxonomy): Eukaryota > Metazoa > Chordata > Mammalia > Rodentia > Cricetidae > Peromyscus > Peromyscus eremicus. Next base: position 88,939,788 of record NC_081421.1, on the reverse strand, counting down.
ATAGAGGTAATCATTCCAGAGCTTGTATGTGCCTGCACATGAGGCAGGCTGAAGCTCTGAAAGCCGAAATCAACTTTACCTGCCACTCTGTGGCCCTTGGAATGTATGTGGATTGCTGATCTTCAAAGCAAGTTGTTTTCAGTATAGATCCACCTGAAGGGCTGGGAGAGGTCATACACTCTCTGCGTCATAGTTTTCCCTTTTCCAGAATGCCATCTAAATCAAATGGTATCATCTGATGCCCTTGGAGTCTTGTGGATTCACACAACACATCTTCTTTAATGCTCTGCTCCCTATTGGAAAACAGCATGTTTTTGACACAGAACCGACCAGCTCACCTTCAATTTTCACTGGGCCCCAAAACTATGTAGGCCTCCATGAAAGAGCCATATTTAATCTCTGAGCAAGGCACTGATTGGGGCATTCATAAGCTGAACATAGTTTCTTGTTCTAAGAAATTCTGGTTTTAGGGTCGTAGCCTCCTGAATTAGGCAGCCTATTTTTCCCGGGGCTATGGCTCTATAAACTCTCCTTCTCTATCAGGAACAAGGGTAAGGCAGGTGAAAGTGGGGAGTGGGATACAGTTGGAAACCTCCTCGGCAGTCTTTGTACTTGGAGGACTATCTCATGGTCCAGGTTCATGAAGAGCCTTCTGGCTGAAGAGGGTGGACCTGGGGACTCCACGTCTATCCCCAGTTAGCTCTTCCTTTTCTGCCCTAGGACCTGGATAAAATCTGGCACAAGATAGCTGTGAAAAACTACCACTACAATATTCACTGGGCTCTTAGAGTAGTGGGCATATTATATTTAGACACCAGGGCCCAGCTACATTTTTGCTGTAAATATTTATGGTATAAAGTGATGCTATGGGGTAGTATAAACTACGGAATGATTAAATTAAGCTTATTGGAGTAGTGATCAACACTTGGAGCTTCTGTGGTGATAACACTTGGGATTCATCTACAGACACCAAACAGTGAGGTACCTCAAAAAGCTTATTTTTCCCATTTAAATGTAACTTTTGATGACCACGTTCCCATTTCCCATCTGCCAAGCTCAGGTAGCCAGCATCCTGAGCTCTGCTTGCTCCGTCAGACTTTGCTGCCTCTGTCCTACTGTGCTTGGCTTACTTCACTCAATGTAAAGTCATCCACGTCTGTTCATGGTTACCCTTATTTTATTTATTTATTTTTATTATTAAGAAAATTACACACCAATCAAAGATCCCCCTCTTCCCTCCTCCTGCCCCCCACCAGCCTTCCCCTCCCAATCCACCCCTCACTCCCACTCACAAGAAGACAAGGACTCCCATGGGGAGACACATCCAGTAGAGGCAAGTCCAAGCCCTTCCCCCTGCCTCAAGGCTGGAATGAATAATATTCCATTGAGTAGATTTTCCATTATGGTGGTTTAAATGAGAAATGTTCTCCCATAGTCTCAGGTATCTGGACACTTGGTCCCGGTAGGTGGCACTGTTCGGGGAGGTCTAGGTGTAGATTTCCTGCAGCCTTGCTGGAAGAAGTCTATCCCGTTGAGGTAGGCTTGGAGACTAAAAGCCTCACAGCATTTCCAGTTTTTTCCCTCTGCTTTATGCTTTCATTTGAAGACGTGGGCTCTCAGCTTCCTGTTCTAGCCACAGTGCCTGTCACTTGCTGCCATGCATCCTTTCCATGAAGGACTCTTTCCCTCTGCCATCACAAGCTCTAAACTTCCCCTATACATTGACTTAGACATGCTATTTTATCACAGCCAAAGAAAAGTAAATAATATAGCCATCAACAGCTGGTAATTTTTAATCTAAATAATGTCTATCAACAGAGTTTTTCATTAAAGAACTTTTAAACTCAAAAGTGGTATATATTCTATAAATGTTATTATAGAGCTCTTCCCTCTACAGAATGTATACCCTGGGGAGGAGTCTTTAAAGACTCCTTGGGTCCTCCACCAGGACCCTCAGTTTAGGGATATTTTTTCTTGACCATGTGTCCTGACTGAAAAACACAGCGATAGAAAAAGTCCTTCTCCCCGTCAATGTCCCAAACTTTTGGAATTCCCGTATTAATTGTTGGGGAACAGTGAAATACATAAAAAGCACCTCTTAACACAATTTTTGCAAGTCAACTCAACTCTATGGGCGAAGCCTGTAAACCTCTACCCCTGCTCTCTCTTCCTTGTATTTAAAATGTTAAAAGTACAAAAGCAGGTAGTGTTTTAAATGTACAAATTTACTGGGGTACTGTGTGGTGTTTCAATAAATGCATATAATATGTACTGATGAAATCAAGGTAATTAATGTTTCCATTCCTTTATTATCATTTTGTGATTGGAGCCTTTGAGTTCTAGAAGATGTGTGTGTGTGTGTGTGTGTGTGTGTGTGTGTGTGTGTGTGTGTGTGTGTGTGAGACAGGGGGTGGGTGGTTGAGGAGAGGAATTGTTACTCTATTATAAGTCAGACTTCACTACCTCTGTCCTACTGTGATTGGCTTATATTACGTAGTGTAAAGTCATCCATGTCTGTTCATCATTGCCCTTCTTTTTTAAGAATGGATAATATCCCATTGAGGAGAGTATCCATTACGGTGGTTTAAATGAGAAAGTGCCCCCATAGTCTCAGGTATTTGAACACTTGGTCCAGTTGGTGACACTGTTCGGGGAGGACTTTTGTTATTGTTGCATTTTTGCTTTTGTTTACGCTTTTTGAGACAGGGTCTCTCACTGGACTAGAACACACCAACTAAGCTAGCTTATCTGACCAGGAAACTCCTGTCACTAATTCCCCAGAATTGGGATTACATGCACACATCTGGCATTTTTTTCTTGGTTCTGGGCTCAATTTCAGGTCTTTGTACTCACAAGACAAATTTACCAACTGAGCTAGCTCCCAAGACATAACAGAAAGTTTTTCTAATTTAAATTTTGTTTAAAATTTTATTACTCCTCAAGGGAAGTGAGAAAAAGAGAGAACCTATTTTTCATTCATCATAATTTCCATAGAACAATAAATAATTTGGTTTTCTCCAGAAATGCAATCCAAATTTCAGTGTCTTTATACTGAAGATATCAGGTTAAAAATTATCTCTCCCAATTATCAATACTAGATGACATAGCCAAATTCCAAAGCCATACATTCATATAGAACATTCTACATCAAAGTTGTTCAGATTCATTTATGATCAATTTTCACTTATCGGTAGTGATAAGATATCTAATGTTTTACTAGACTCTGTCCATCAAAACCTACCCTGATAGTTGCTTAGACATTGAAACTGTGGCTCCATGGCTTTGTGTGTGCCTGATGTTGACACTGGCCTTTGAAAACAAATAACATTAACCAAGAGGTTAGTGTACCAAGGGGCATAGCTGTAGAGCTGGCTAGTCCTTCCATTTTCCAGAAAAAGTTCAATTCACTCAAAATATGTTAGATTATTTTGCCTCAAGTTTCTAAAGCTACGAAAAGTTATTTCAGTGGTTTTTTTTTTCATTTTAGTATGTCTCTGTGATATTTCATATAATAACAAAACCAATTCTGTGATTTAGTGATCCTGCATACCCATTAAAATTGTTACTGAACTTTAGACATGCAAGTTGGAGAAATGCCACATCTGTTCCCTTAACTTTACATTCCAGAAAACAGAGACCACACAATTTAAGTGGCCTAAGCCAGGATCTGCTTCCAGCCTTCTGGCCCTGCCTCCTGCCCTCATCCTTGTGACCCCTGCTTTCTTCCTCCTGGCTAGAATTCTATCATTAGAAAGTGGAGCCACTCTTGAGTGGTTTATGTTCTTCCATGTTCTTGGTAAAAACTGCCTCTTTGCAGAAACACAAATGGTACATGCTCTCATTTATAAGCAGAAGCTGAAAAGTTGATCTCAAAGAAGTAGAAAGTAGAGTAGTGATTGCCACTGCTGGGTATGGGAGGTAGGGCACTTAGCAAGTGGGCACACAGGTGCAGGAAGAATATAAGGAATAATTTCTAATATTCTATAACACAGCAGGATAACTATGGGTGACAAAGTCACCTGTAGAGACAATCTGAAAGTGTCTGAACCCAAGAAATGATATAAGTCTTAGGAAACAGATAAGCTGATTATTCTGATATAATCATTACATGTTGTATACATATCTTGAAAAAGCACAGTATACGCCAGATTGTATAATTACAGAGTCAAGTAAAAATAAAAATAGATGTACAAAAGGACTGTCTCTTGCCAGCTTCCTTCAGAATGCACACAATGTGTCAGAGAGACAAGAGATTCAAATGCAGCCAAGACTCTCAGATACAGTACATGGTTAGCTACAGACTTTTGGCCTCACTAGATAAAGAAAGAGAGGATGGGTTTTCGCTTGATTGGTCTGTTTGCTTGGTTTCACCGTTTGGCTTGGCGTTTTTGCTGTTGTTTGATTTGGTGTTGCTCTGTTTTGTTTAGTGCTATGTGACTCACTCCTGTTTGACGTACTGCACTTACAAGTCACTACATGTTTAAACACCAGCAGAGTACAAGGTTGGGGCTGAGACCAGAGACATACACACAAAATAATAATAATAATGATAACAATAATGCACAGCACAGTCATTTCCAGATGCCTGCACCAAGCCAGGAAGATTGCAAACTTCTGTTCCTCATATCATCACCATTTTATCAGTGGTCCAGATGTACATTCATTCATGTATGAGATTTTTTTTTCCTTGTCAAAATCAAAACAAGCGTGCCATCTTCTCAAATTCTTCCCAGAAATCCACAAAGCCAACACGTGCTGTAGTGGTGTGCAGCAGCAAGAGCAAGGAAAACTATGTGAATGTTTCCAAGGTTTCCAGTGTTTCCATGGGCAGCATCTCTTCAGAGACTTCCTCACAACTGTGAATACTCGCCCAGGTCAGCCGGTTCAATCCTACCCTTAGATCATGACTAACCATCGTAGCTGTTTTTACATTCCATGGAAACTTGCTAAAAGAGATATCTTCTCATGCTCTCCCTAGACATATTGAATCAGAAATTCCTCCAATGAGAATGAAAAGTCTGCCTTAGAGAAGCCTCCAAGTGGATCTTACTTGGGCTAAGGCTTTAAAAAACATTGGCCTTGTCTAGATCTCTTCACCTTAATTGCCACTGATAATAGGGAGAGAACAACCTAGGCTACAATGAAGATTTGAAAAGACTAAGAGAGTCTAAAACTAGTGCTGTTAGGGATTCATTCAGCCAGAGCTGAGAAGGACTTGAACATGTTGGTAGGAGCAGGAGAAAGTCTACTAATAAAAAAGACATGAGCCAGTGAGGTGGGAAAGGCACCTGCTGCTGAGCCTGACAATCTGAATTCAGGCCCCAGGACCCACAGGGTGGAAGGAAAGAACAGATTCCCAAAGTTGTCCTCTGAACTCCACACATACACGTGGTACATGCATGCCCACCTATGTGCACATACCCAATAAATAAATAAATGTAAGAGAATCAATGTTAACTTTTAAAAATTCCTGGATTTTAACTTTTAAAAACAAGTATTCATTGAATTTACAAACTTAATCCAGTCTTCATAAACTCCTACATCTTAACTTTTAATCCTTCAGTTAATAAATAAAACCAGACAAGGAGATGTAGAGCCCATGATCCCAGCATTCTTGGGGCAGAGGATTAAGGCCAGTTCAAGGTACTTAGAAAGACTGTAGGAACAGAGGAAGCACTGAGTGAGTAGAGCCCAGAGTTTGTATTGTTGACATGAGTGCAGTCATGTCTAGGACTCCAATGCCTCAGCCCCAAAGGAGTAGCAAAGACGTACCTGGGTGAGGCTCAAGGGGGCATAGTAAAGCTCTCCTCCAGGGTCCAAGTATGAGTGTTTATGGGTGAGTGGTCAGTGTGTGCAAAGACTAGAAACTGCAGCTTCTTCCCCCTGAGTGCTTACAGCCTGTGGCTGCTCACCTACAAAGACATCCTGCCAAGACTAGCTATCCCCTTCCCGTGTACTGTACATAATAAATACACTGAGGTTCTGGGTTGCTGGAGGTAGTAGATATACTCCATCACAGAGAACACACACACATACACACACGCACACGCACACGCACACGCACACGCACACGCACACGCACACGCACACACACAGGAGCACATCCCAGCTTTCCTGCACATTTATGTGTTTGACCTTTCTTCATTTTCTCAATGCCCCTAGTCAGGCTTGTAGGGTGAGAGCAGCATGGGTCACAGCACAAGACTTAGTCAGAAGGAGGAAGAGAGAGGGAGAAAAGGATAGGGAGAGAGGAGTGGGGAGGGGAGAGAAAGGAGTAGAAAGAGGAGGAGGAAGAAGAAAAAGAAGAGGAAGGATGAAATTGAGTAAAGACACAATAGAAAAGAGACTATTCAGAGGAAGAAAAGAGTCCAGAGGAGAACAGTGGACAAGAGGCGGTCAATAGTGTGGTGAACTTAAGGAAATAGCAGTCATACAGGAAACTGGCTTCATAAAACCCATTCTATCTTCTGCTACTTTTTAAAGTTAATTTTAAAATACCTTTTTTAAAAACGTTAAGATGAACAAGTGTACTTGTACCAGACTGATACTACGTGGACTTAGTGAAATTTCCCAGCATTCTCCTTGCCTAGGTCCAGAAGAATTTGGAATACAAGAGGCATACACATGGTTGGAAGGGAACCGCAGTCTCCCTGTGTTCTATGAAGGACAGTGCCCTGTTGCTGACATGCTGCTCACCTGCTTAGCCAGAGCAGCCCAGCACGTGACTTCCCATCTCCTGCTGAAACACCTGCTCCAGCTTCTCCAAGCCCTGAGCCAGGTGTGTGTTTAGCTCTGTGGCGAGGACTGTCAACTTCCTTTGCCGGGCATGCCCATCAATCACGTTAGAGGCTTAGAGTCAGGGAGAGAATGATTAAATGCCAAATTGTCTTCAGGGACAGTCTGTGTTCTCTTCCCTTCCAGGCTGCGTATCCTGCAAACTGCAAAGACTCCATTACCAGATACAAAAACAACAGCTTCCTATAAATCCTGCAATCAGTTCCACAACTGCGCATACAAATCTCTTTTAAAAATCCTTTTTCACAGTACATATGTGCTACTGATTTTTATTCACAATAAGGCATGTTTATATGTAGATACGGCTTTCTTTGCAAACTCTGGCAGGTACAGATACTTTGGCACCTGGAAATAGAATGCTCTGTAGCAAAAACCTAAAATATAAGGGAACGATTAGAGACGAGGTGACCCACAGACCTAGGAAGACCTTGAAAAGAATATTAGTAAAACCTAATGGACTTGGAAGAAAGGGCTGGTGAAGTCCTGGAGTGCTTCAAAGAGGCTTTCAGCACACATTGTAAAGACATTGAGTGAACAGACCACTAAACTGTGACCCATCCAGATGACGGCACATTATTCAGGGCTAAGAAGAAATGAGCTCGCAAGCAGTGAAAGGGAAAGGAGGAAACTTGAAAGCACATTACCACGTGACTGAAGCCAATCCGAAAGGGTTGCATACTGTATGAGTCCAAATATGTGATGTTCTGGAAAGGACAAAATGACAATGACAATAAAAAGAATGTGTGTATTGTGCTGGTTAGTTTTAACCATCAATGTAACACAGCCTAAAATTACCTGGAGAGAGAGTTTTAATAAGGAATTGCACAGAGCAAGTTGGCCTGTGGGAATGTCTGGGGGGGGGGAGGGGGATTGTTAATTGATGCAGAAAGTCCTAGCCCTTTGTGGGTAGTGCCATTCCCTAGTCAGGAGGGTCCTGAACCACAGAAGAAAAGAGAAAGTGAACTTGGTGCAAGCAAGGATGTGTTTATTTTCTCTTTGTCCTTGAGTGTGGATCTGATGTGAATAGCTACTCAAGTTCCTGCCTTGATTTCCCCAAAGTGATTAATTATAACTTGGAATCATAAGTTATAGTTAATTAATTAATTAAGTTATAATTATAATTAATTAATTATAATTAATAATAATTAAGCCGAATAAACATTTTCATACCCTTTATTGTTTTTTACCATAGTATTTGTCACAGCAACAGAGATGAAACCAGGAAATACAGGTGTGTGTGTGTGTGTGTGTGTGTGTGTGTGTGTGTGTACATGTGTGCTCTATGTAAATGATACTATAATATTGGATACATCTCTATACGTTTGTCTAACTCACAAAGAGTGAATACTAACATAAGCTGTGGGCTATGGTTGAGAATGCTGTGTCCATGCAGTCTCTCTGGCTATACAAATTCTCCATTCCACCTAGGAAGTTTATAGGGGAGCCTCTCTGCCTGTGTCAGGGAAGGCATGTATGGGAACTCCATTGCTCTAAACCTACACTATTTCTAGAAAACAAGGGGAGAAATCAAAATGCAGCATCCTTTACTGGAAGATGGATGAAAAGGTGTCCTCCCCACATAGCCACAAAAAGATTAGCAGTACCACTGTCTGCAGGAACGGGCAAAGTGGGAAATGTATTTAATGAACTGGATGATCCCACTTAAGGAGAGCTCCAGGCAGGCTGCTAACAGTGCCAGCTGGCTTCTTTTTCATGCTTACAGTAAAACAGAAGAGGAGAGATGAGCTGAAGAAAGAAGAAACACCATATATAAAGCAGCCAAGGTTGGGTGAGTTTAAAAATGAAACTCTCATTCTCAGTTCTCTCAAGATTATCAAATTAAGGAATAAATTTAAATCAAAAGCTAAATCCAGTGGAAAAACTTCTAAGATCCTTGGCAAAAACCTTAGACATACCTCGGGGAGTGTCCAAGGAGTATTCACTCAGTCAACAAGCCTGAGTTCTCAAAGCTGTGTCTCCTTTTAAAAAAGCATGTTCTAAGACCTTTAAATGTTTTCCTCAGTGGCCTTGAGGGGAAAGATCGTGGTAAAGGGGATGCATCTTGAAAAGGCATGCCTGCTTGGCTTTTGTTTAATGGAACACACTGGTCATTAGGAGCCCACAAACATTTAAAAGAATTAGGTTATATTAACAAAACTCAAAGAGATTTTGTATTCACAGTACAAAAATGAGAGAGCTTTGGAGCTTCAAACCACTATGAACAAGAAGCAAGTTTAGAAGATCACTCAGCTGTGAATTCTGGTCTAACAGAAGAAAAAGAAAGAAAGCTCAGGAGGTCCCCATAAAGATGCTTTCCCGGGGAGTAAGACAAGCACTCATCAGGGACTGGCAAGGAATGTTTGGCTGTATTTCAGAACTACAGTGGGCCAGTGGCTCATTTTCTCCTCTGCCTATTCCATAATCTAGGGGTTATGGGTACATAAGAAACCCATACCCAAGTCCTGAGATCTAGAAGAACAATATTCAGGGAAACACACCCTGATCTGACTGGTGTAATGTTCTCATAGACTTTGAGACAATACTGTAACCACATGAGACTTGAGGGTCTTTAAGAAGGAGATTGGTACCTTTTTAAGTAGGAGGCACCTGAATCACTGGAGAGAAGAGGTTAGCCTTTGGTAATCAGCTCTAAACATAATCTACAGTGATCCTTGTCTTCACATACTCCTGACCTGAACAGCTCCCTCTACTGATGAATCGGGACCTCCCTATATGACCAGTTCAATATGGCAGAAACGACAGTGTGTGACTTCTAAGAGTAGAGTATAGACAACATTTCAGCTTCTATCTTGATCTCTCAGTTCATTTGATTTGGAGTAATGCAGCTATATACTATGAGAAAATTCAACATGACAACAACCACTACAAGAATAATAGAGGCAGCTGATTAATATCTGCCTTGGGAGACCACCTTATAAATGGAATTTAACTAGCCCCTGTCAAGACTTCAGCAATCCCAGCTGGCATGTGAATGCAACACTGTGATGTGATCCTAAAGCCTTGACCCAGAGAACCATGGGACAGAATTGCTTACTAATAAGAGATGATCACTGTATTAAGCCACTAAAATTAGGGGAGAATTTATTACATAATAAGAGATACTAAATAAAGCAAGTTTGAAAAGTTAGGTCAGTGTGGGAAGGGACTCTAACACTGTGGATAGTACCTCTCTATGATGAGCAATAGTAGCTTCCAGGCTGCTTCAGAGAGCAAATGATGCTCAGAAGGAAGGTCATAGCTTGACAGAGAAGTTGAAAGTGAAGTTTAAACATTTTGAAGTACTCTGGCATTCTTTCATAAAGTTATTGAAATGGTTTTACTTCCAGTGTTTAGGTAAGGATGGTTGTGGGATCAGTCACTTGATTGAAAAAGACATTAGGAATAAATAATTTACATGTGTCTGACACTCAGGCCATTACTCTCACATTAACCCTTTGAGACTGTTGTTATTAATTCAGTGTAGTAGCTGGAGAAACTAAGACTTTAAAAACAGTTGCCTACGGTCACAACAGCGGTGCCAAGATTGAACTTTGTGTCTGAGACAATCATAACTTTCCTTTCCTCTGCCAAGTCACCGTGTGGTAGGTGAAAAAGAAGTGTAGAATCTCATCCTGTATTCTCAGACTTCAAGTTTGTTGAGGATAAAAGTTGTAAATATACTGGATTAGTTGCTTTTCTCTTGCTATGATAAAATATCATGACCAAATCAACTTAAGAAAGAGTTTATTTTGGCTTACGGTTCCGAGGGCTAGATGTCATGAAAAGTGTGGCAATAGCATTGTGGTCCAAGGCTCCCAATCAACCCACTCAGATGCAAGAGGTCGAGAACAGACTCAGAGGCTGAACTATGACAATGAATGTCAGTTGAAGCAAGTATTTAAGCATAAAAATCAAAAACATTTGTTGCCAAGTTACAGTTACAAATTTTCACCAATCAGAATTCGAAGATTAGGGGTTTCCTTAACTGGTCCTCTGTTGTCACCCAACATACAATGCAAACTTTTCAGTCCAACCAATCAGATTTGTTTGTTCTTTCTATTGTTAGAAACAGCCATGGCGTTTCTAGAGAACTTAAGATGAATTTCTATGGTTTAAGGGGAAGGGTCAGCTATTGGAAGGTTTCCAGCTCCCCTAGGGCTTGGGGACCTGAACTTGGTTTCACTCTACAGGTAAAATGGAGTCTGAAGGAAAAATAGCAGTACTTAGGACAAGGTGCTTTTGACTGTTCCCAACAATTGAAAGAGAACGCTCGGAGATCACATCTCAGCCACACATTGCTAACACAGACAATAAGCAGAAAGTGAAGCAAGACCATGAACCTTCAAAGTCTTCTCTCAGTGACTGACTTCCTCCAGCTAGGCCACACCTTCTAAAGGTTTCACAACCTTCCCAAACACCACCACCACTGAAGAATCAAGTGTTTAGACACATGGGTCTATGGGGACATTTCTCATCCAACCCATCACATATACCAAGTAGGTATTTCATGATAACTAGCCAATTTTTCTCATAGAAGCAAAGAAACAATGTAAACAGCAAATACCACTGGAATTCATAGAAGGAGGAGATTCACATGGGCTTTAAAAAAAGTGTCACAGAAAGAAGGATGGTTTTAGCAAATGAAGGATACAATTAGAACAGGGAAGGGAGAGGCTTGCCCTATCAAGAGCTGCTGAATAAATCTCAGCCAAAGCTCTGTGAGCCTGTATGCGCCCTGGGACTCTTAACTGTAGAAGTGGGTGGGTCTCTGACGTTTTTCCTACTCTTGGGACTTCTTTCCTCCTATCTGGTTGCTGTGTCCGCCCAAACTATGAGAGTTCTTGCCTAGCCTTACTGTATTTCATTCTGTCATGTTTGATTGTTGTGTCTCAGAGATCTGCTCTTTTCTGATGGGAAATGGAGGGGGAGTGGATCAGAGGGAAAGATTGGGAGGCTGGGAAGAGTAGCGGGCCGGGAAATTGTGCTGGGAATGTATTGTAGGAGAGACGAATCTATCTTCAGTTTAAAAAAAAAAAAATCTCAGCCAAAGCTTCAAAGTGGGAAGCATATCATGTTTAGAAAACACAAATGAGACTGCTTTTCTCAATGAAAGAGTCATATTGGACCCCCAAAGAAGAGCAGGAAGTGAGGCGCCTTGGTGGCTGAAATGAGAAGGTTGAGCTTGTTGCTGAGTGCAGCAAAAACTCATGAGATTTCTGAACAGAGCAGTGACCTGTGCAGGTGGTGATTGGTAGAGGAGAGGCTGCCTTCCAGTGTCTGTAGAGGTGAGGCTGCCTTCCAGTGTCCAAAGAGGTGAGACCGCCTTCCAGTGTCTGTAGAGGTGAGGCTGCCTTCCAGTGTCCAAAGAGGTGAGGCTGCCTTCCAGTGTCCAAAGAGGTGAGACCGCCTTCCAGTGTCTGTAGAGGTGAGGCTGCCTTCCAGTGTCTGTAGAGGTGAGGCTGCCTTCCAGTGTCTGTAGAACTGAGGCTGCCATCCAGTGTCCAGTAAAAACAGCCATGTCTGCTATTTTTGCAGTTGGTTGCCGGACCTGCTTCATCAGGAAGTCTATCGTTGTTCTCTTTAAAATGTCACCCCCATTTTATCTTAATTGCCCAAGAATTCCAGGAGAATTCATAATGCAGTTCAGGGTTCATTCATTCATCCAAGTTCTAGGAGAACAGAGAGAATGGACCGATCCCTTGGTCCACTACCACCATAGCTTGACTCAACATTACAGAGTTCCGGGACTGTTATAAGGACACTGTCCATTGTTAAGGTCATAACTAAACTCACATATCAGAGATATGGACAGAGTGTTTTCACATATTTGGATTTCCAATTCATCTGTAATTCTCACCTGCTCGGGTCTTGTTCAGCAGTGTCACCTCAGACAAGAACTGCTGGATCCTGGCACTCAACACAGATGAGTAACTCGATTATTCCCACTTCATCTCTCTGTTCATATGGACAATTCAAATCCCTGGCCATCCAACCCTTTCCTTAAAGTAACACAAACAGGACTTAATACCTTTAAGTGGCATTGAGAACTAAGTGTGTTGATAGATGTAAATCATTTACATAGTCTAGTACTTGGTAAGTTCTCATTAAATGTTGTTATTCCTATTATTTATACTCGAGAATGCCTCCTGAGTAGCAGAAAATGTCTCAGGGATAAAGACTAAGAACACAACTGTTACAAAAATTATGCCAAGCTCTTCTCAGTGCCTTGGAACTAAAATTTGATCACCTCTCTTTCCCACAGTAAATACTGAGCACTGTCAAAAAGGCCAATGTTCACACTAGGTAGTTACTGAAAGTGAGAATGGATGAGTCAGGGTTTCCAATCCACACTGAGCTCTGTGTGATATAAATAGCCCTTTCATGTTCGAGTGAGCAAGCCGGAGCACGGAACTCTAGTAAAGAGAATGAGCAGCAGAGTGGCTCTTCCAAACAAGAGGGGGGGGGTCATTGTTGTGCCATAAAGGATTGGGTTCATGTCATAGAAAACAGTGGGACTTTCTATATGGTTTTTGTGCTGTTAATTTAACATACAAAACCCTTCCATATCCTGTCTCCAGCCTGCATTGAGATTGTGCGTATTAGTATACACATGGAACTTAAAGGAGACTATTACTTCATGCCCAGTATCTCTGCCATTAAGAACCACAAAGAAGGGCTAGCAAGATGTCTCAGCAGGGAAAGGCACTTGCCACCAAGTCTAATGACCTGAATTTGATCCCTGAAACTCACACAGTAAGAGATAAGTGACTCCCCCACGCTGTCTTCCGACCTCCACCTGCACACCCATGCACATGCACGCATACACGCATACACATGTTAAGAAATTTCAATGTTCTTTTGTTTAGTAACTAGAAAGGAGAGTAGGATGGTGTAAGTTTTCTCAGAGAAGCTGTGGTGGGTGAGCATGCAGAGCAGTGTTCTACCTGCACATGCTGTCATTGACATGGGTCACTTTTCTTTCTTTCAAATTACAGTCTCCTGGTATCAATAACACCCTGCAGAGTCTAGTTCTTAAGGATGAATCCCTGGAGGAAAGGGACTCCTAGGAGTTCTTGGGGTCTGCTCCAGAAATTCCAACCTCTGTCAACTATTACTTAAATAGATACAGCCAAAGTTCTTTAACTTCCAGCTAATCTCAACCCCCCACTTTTATCCATGAACTGAAATTACAGTTTAACAACAACAAAATAAAACAGTATTTTAAATTTGTCATCTGATTCCCAAATCTATTCTGAATCACGAAAGCCACATGTCATGCTGAGACCAAACCATCTCTTCTCCTTGAAGAATTTATTTCCTTCACTGGGACTCTTCAGCGACACATCATGCCTCTTTTCTTTATGATATTTCACTGAGTTTCAGTAATGAAGCTGCCTTGGTAACCAAGAAAGCTATGCTATAATCATGTGCGACTGTGGGTGTCTGTCAGTCACATGGAAACAAAGAACGTTCTAGAGAGTAGCAGGAAACTCGGTGAGTTTCCTCTGCAGGTAGTCAGCCTCCTTTGTGCTCACCCCTGTTGGTGAACATAGTCCTGACTGCGCACTGCAGTTCCCCCCCCCCCGCCCCGCACCCCGTCACTTTCTCATCTCCTTCTGTGGCTCCACTGGAGTCCCAGCAGGATTCACGTGTCAAAAGTTGACAGTCCCCCTACACTGGCTGTAGCAGCTGACTGGCCCCAAAGCAGTAACAGTGGACAGAGAATGGAAGGCCCTGTGTTTCAAAAGCTGTTTTAAATTACAGGAATTATCTGTGAACAGCAAAAGAAATGTTGAGGGGTCAGCCCCTAATGAAAAGCTGATCGCCTTCTCAACAATGACGTGGACATTTATAATGTGTCATCTAAGTGACAGGATTGGAATAGCCAGACTCCCTGGAACCAGAGGGTCAAATCCGAGCAAAATTAGCTCCCTGGAACCAGAGGGTTATATCCAGGCAAAATTAGCTTGGCTTTCCATCAGGGTAATGACTGTAATCTTTAGCACTCCCTGGGGTACTTTATAGCCAAGGTCCCAGGGAGAACGGGCCAGCAATTAATCTCCGTAGAGTCCTTCCAGTTTCAGAATAGACAATAAGACTCATTTACTCTGTTCTCCTCTGTAACATGTTCTTACATGGAGCTGCCTGTGAGAATGAGTCTTTCAAGCCACATCCAATGATATTACACCTTTTAATAAGTTGATCCTATGGAGGACTTGATGGCCTACACTGAGTGCAAAAGTGTAGAGCTACATGGCAGAGCTGGCTATAAAATCAAGCCTTTAATGACACTGGGAAATGCATGGGTATTTAGCCACCAAAAGCTAGACTGTTAGGGACCTGAAATTCACAAGCAGGAGCTAGGCCTGGGGCCGAACCACCTCATATGAAATGTGCTATAAGCACAATAGTGTTTTAGGTTCAAATCAGTTCCATGGAGAAAGAGAAATCTACCAAACAGAAGGAGTAGCGCCACAAGCATGGTGGAAATAGTTCCCTTTGGCAACCTTATTATCAATTTTGCTCAAGGAAGAGGGAAGTGTGTAATCACAACATTTTCAAACAGGAAAGGATATCAACTTTAAAAAAAAATGAAGTATTGATTTCTCCCCAAACAAGAATAGGTTTGCATCCGAACGGAAGGAGCAGGTACATTGGAGCATCATTCACTCACAGAAGAGGAAAGAAGAGGCAATCTCCAGGAATAAGCCAGAAGCAAGGGATTTTGAGGAGAAACGAGAGTCCCAGAAGGTCAGGGAGGCAAGAAGGCAAACCCAACATCACTTCAGTTCCCATGTTCAGACTAAATTCCACCTGCTCCAAAGGCTGCAAACAAAAATAAAGGCCCCTGTTCTAGAACAGAGCAAATGAATTCTATAACCTCATGCTGAGCAAAACTGCCAAGTACTTTTCTAGAGGGCCTTGAAAGTGCTCCCACCTACTCTGGCAGCAAACACGTGACCTTGATCAGCTACATTCTCTGCCCTGAGCTCTCTCATAGGAAAGTTAAGAATATAGTGAATACGAGAAATGAAAGGACTGGTGGTGTGGGTAGTGGGGCACAGGGGCCTACAAACTTACCCACCTGAAATTACAGCAATAAAACGCATCACTGAAAACCACCACTACTAGCCGGGCAGTGGTGGCACATGCCTTTAGCACTAGGGAGACAGAGACAGGCGGATCTCTGGGAGTTTTGTTCCAGCTTGATCTACAGAGTGAGTTCCAGAACAGCCAGGGCTACACAGAGAAACCAGCCACTGCTTAAAATGATAGAGTGCGATTCCCCAAGCTTTCTGACAATGCTATACGGTCACACTTCGCTTCTAAAAATTCTTTGCACAGCTGGCACTATAGACGTTTACATTGGGAGTTATTCTCAGCTGTCGGCTAGATTTGCAGCAGTTGGAGAATTCCGTGGAGTCCTCAACACCACATTCCAGGACTTGAAGCTAATGCCACTATTTCAAACTTGTCTTTTAAAAATAAATGCATGTTACTTAGAAGGTTTCTTCTATCAAAAGAATTATGTTAGAAATACAACATAAGCAAAAAAAACCAAAGATTTTTATAGCAAATGTTTTCTATGTATATAGCAATGTTGTAAGATAAATGTATATACGCATCATACTTAATAATGATTTCAGCATCAAAACTTCAAAGGGAGTTGGTATTTAGTAGAGTAGATTAGTAAATTTAAGTTAGTTGGTATTTGGTAGAGTAATTCAGTAAATTAGTAGAGCAATTTGATCAACAAATTTAATAAGCTATATTGATGCCAGTCTCAGGTTCAGATTAATCCATTGATCAAATATTTGCTGAGCAGCTACTGTGGTACACCGTTGCTTGGAACAAAATAGTTTAAAATCCCAAGCATCTCTCTCTCTCTCTCTCTCTCTCTCTCTCTCTGTGTGTGTGTGTGTGTGTGTGTGTGTGTGTGTGTGTGTGTGGTGTGTGTGTGTGGTGTGTGTGTGTGTGTGGTGTGTGTGTGTGTCGTGTCTATAGTTCAGGTGGTCTGTGCATTTGAGTGTGTAGGTGCATGAGTGTGCATTTGCATATGGTACCTCGAGATCAATCTTGAGTGTCTTCTTCAATTGCTAACCACCTCATTTTTTTTTTTGACACAGGTTCCCTCACTGAACCTCGGGCACATCTACTTCACTAGTTTGGCTAGTCCATAAGCTCCAAGGATCTTCTTGTGTCCATTTCCCACACCTGGCTTTTACACAGGTACCATGGATATGACAGAACTGAAACAAGATCGTCATTTTTTTATGGCAAGCACTCTACCAAGTGAGATGTCTCCCCAACAGCCCCCCAAAATAAACACTTTTAAAATAGGAAAATGATGCGGTGTGTGTCAAAAGTAACAGACACTGTGGAGAAGCAACTGAGTGGAAAGACTGAAGCGGAGCTGTCCTGCAGTTCTCACTAAGGTAGTCTGAGTAAGCTGTCTAAGGAAGTGATCCAGCAAACAATGAGATGGCTGAGGGAGGAACAACATTACAGAGAGAGATCTGTGTGAGGACCCTGAGGTGCAGCATGCCAGTTCTTGAGAATAGGAAGAGGGGTGCAGAACAGTAGAAAACGAGGTAAGGGTCGAGGGAAACTCGGTCTGTACAGGTCATCGTTGGTGTTTGGGCTTTTACAGTAAGGGCTTTGCAAAGAGGAGTGAAGTACCATCTTATGCTTTACAATAGCTGTTCCGGCTACGTTATTAAATCCAATGGTAATGAGGAAAAATGGAAGCAGGGAAAACAAGGAGTTAGAGGCAATAAGTGGCTTGTAGTAGTGTGCTGATGATAAAGATAGAGAGAATTGATCATATAAAATATTCAGTGTAATTTTAAAACGTGCAAATGGGATTTTCTGACTAGAAACAGGGCACAGAAGACAAAAGTACAGGGTAATTAGGATTTGGTCCTGAGCAGTTAAGAGAGTGTATTGTCATCACCTGAGGAGGTTAGCTGGGGTGGAGGACTGCAAAGCTGTAGATTGGATGTTCTACCTTGAACGCATTGGGCTTGACTACTATTAGCTTTAATATAGTGGTGATTTCAATGAGCCACAGAGGCAAATGTTTTGAAGTGTTACAACAAACGAAAGCTCTAAATTGGCAAGTTCCAGGCCAATGAGAGACCTGTGTTAAAAAAAAGTGAATAACACCAAAGGATGTTATTTGGTTTACACACACACACACACACAAATATGCACACACACTCAACATAAAAATAAAGTGCATGTGTTATACCTATAATAGTATATCTCTCTATTCACATTAAAAGATGATAATATTTCAGCAAACTGGAAACTGGACGAAGCAGGAGTGGCAGATGAGGCTGCAAGAACAAAGGTTTTTTTTTTTTTTTTTAATTTTTATTTTGCAATACAATTCAATTCTACATATCAGCCACAGATTCCCTTGTTCTCCCCCCTCCCCCCCCTCACCTTCCCCCCAGCCCGCCCCCCATTCCAATCTCCTCCAGGGCAAAGCCTTCCCCACAGACTGAGATCAACCTGGTGGACTCAGTCCAGGTAGGTCCAGTCCCCTCCTCCCAGGCCGAGCCAAGGGACCCTGCATAGGCCCCAGGTTTCAAACAGCCGACTCATGCAATGAGCACAGGACCCAGTGCCACTGCCTGGATGCCTCCCAAACAGATCAGGCCAATCAACTGTCTCACCCACTCAGAGGGCCTGATCCAGTTGGTGACCCCTCAGCCATTGGTTCATATTTCATGTGTTTCCGTTTGTTTGGCTATTTGTCTCTGTGCTTTATCCGACCTTG